>NC_137790.1:57076221-57093721 GCF_963383645.1 Muscardinus avellanarius
GGGAGATTTTCTCATGTATCTAACTTTTCAGTAGTTATCTCCTCCCCAAATAGTAAGCTCTTTTTTCTAGGTAGTTAAGTTTTATAATTTAGTAACTGAATCAAAAATTATTTTTTCTGAAGGGAAAATATAATTCATCAATTTACATAATACATATTATTCATAATTTCCCTTGTTTTCTTAGTTTTAGAATGCCAGTAAATATTCCCTAAAAATCTAAATCATTGTCGCTGATTATATAAAAAATGAGGATCATAAATCTGTAGCCTTTATTCCCAGTAAGCCCTAATGTATTTTCAAAACATGGCTATAACTTCAAGATTATTATATGTTTATGTTTTAAAATAATTGTTAATTAATTGAATTTTTAGTACTTAAACTTGAAAGACTTTAAAAATACTAAATTGAACTGAGCAAGTGATTTGTCCTGCAGTATCTGTTTGTAACAGTTGCACAGTAAACATTGTATAAAGAACATGCTGCCTTGCCTTGTAGTTGTGGTTCTCAAAGTATGATCCTCAGACTGACCAGTAGCATCAGAATACTCTGGAAACTTGTTAGAAGCACAAATTCTCCATACCCAATCCAGATGTACAGAATCGGGAACTCTGAGTTAGAACCTAGCAATCTATGATTAACAATATCTTCAGGGAGTCCAGTGTTCACTCAAGAACTATTGCCCTACTGTATAATGTAGACTAATGACTCCCTTCATCCTTCTTGATTTTAACCATAAAACAAGAAATGAAAGAAATGGTCTTAGTAAGCATGCCAGATTTCTATTCATGGTTACATTGTTTCCAAGAAACATCATAGCATTGGATTTTAGCATTAGAAGGTATTTTACAATTCATTATTTTCTGAGTTTCTGTGATTAAAGATATATTTTAAGAAATTTAATTTGGCAGCCATATGCAGAAAGTGTAGAGAAGATTACAAACAGAAAGACTAGGCTGTAGGCCAAAGTAGTACTAGTGCAGTAGCAAAGAGAATTACAGATTCAGAGCTATGTAGAAGTCCTTGAAGACCTTGAACAATGGCTAAATAAAGTGCTTAGAAAAAGGGAAGATTTAAAACTGATTTTTAAGGTTTAAGCCTAGGGGAGTTTATTACTATCACTATAACACTTCAGTAGACAAAAAGATTGGTATTTATAGGCTTAAAGATTTACTACACATTTCTTTCAAATAATGATGTTAAATTCTATTTTGATACTTTATACTAAGAAGCCCCATGTGTGTATAGAAATTTTGAGTGATCTATAGTAGCTTTTTATTATTTACTTCTGTCTTAAACATTATCATGTTTATAGCTGTAGAATAAGTAGATATTATTTATCTTGAGACCCATAAACCACAAAATAAGTTTGTTCATTTATTAGCAATTAAGTATTAATGTCATACCAGACATCACAGTAGGCACTGTGGTTATGAATTTTTGTCTTTAGAACTTACTGTTGAATGAAGGAGAAAAAAAAAACCCTAGGCATTTATAATACAGTGTAATATATGCTGTAATAGAGATATGCACAGCTGCTATAGAAACTCTGCCAGGATATGTCATAAGTTACTTACCAACCATCAGTGGTTGATGATTATTTTTAATTAATTTTTCAATTTTTAGGTGTTTAATTAGCAGTAAGGAGAAGTATAATTTGCAAGCCAGAAGTGATTTGTTAAATTGTTAATTGTCCAATATGTGTTAAACCTCTGATCTTTTTTTTGTGTTTGCTAATAGGTTCAATTTCTTGGGGCTGATGGCCTAGAGCAAGATGTTGGTGAGACTGAAGATGATGAATCGCCAGAGCAACGAGCCCGTAGACCTATGAATGCATTTCTTTTATTTTGCAAACGTCATCGCTCCCTTGTCCGCCAGGAACACCCCAGGCTTGATAACCGAGGTGCTACCAAGATACTAGCAGATTGGTGGGCTGTTCTCGATCCAAAGGAAAAACAAAAATATACAGACATGGCCAAGGAGGTAGGTTACAGTGACAAGATCTTATGGCAGCTATGCACATCCAGTCAGCAAATACTTATTGCAGTTCTAGCAATAAGAAGATATTTCATGAATCTCAGATGTTAATTGAAAACATAGAGCTTTATTCCTGTCCTGTGTTCCAGGTGCACTTTGGAAATGCTGGTGGAGATTTTTCAAGAGAAATTTATATGAACCAAAAAGTTTTTCCTCATTGTTTATACCCTATTGATTGCTATAAGGGATTGATCTATTATTAATAGTGATTTATTTATTATGACTGGCAATTTTTCTTTTAAGTGTTTCTAGAAATCCAACTTCTGCTTTCATAGACTGTCCATGGCAAAGATTGTTACAGTTGGGGAACTGTTTCGGGGACCTTGTTGGGCTCCTGAAACTGTTCCAGTGAGAGAGAGATATAACTGTGGGTTCTTGTTCTGAACTAAGTATAGAAAAACACTACTCTGAAGTCTTGCTGGCAGCTTAAGCCACTTTACAAAGCTGGAAAGATAGAATATAGTTTAATGCAGCCCTATAGTATCCCTAACCCTAGATAGTATAGGGGGGTAACTTGAAGTCACCGGAGTTCTAAATACAAAACGGTTTTTATAGATCCATACTTCCCCATCTTGCTCTACCAGGTAATCCTTTGACCTAGGTGTCAGTCCACCCCTTTACTCCATGCAGGCCCCTTTTGTTATGATTATGGGTATTTCTGGCTCAGCCCCCCCTCCCCCCCAAAAAAAAAAACCCTTCCTGCCTTACTGCAGGTATAAACCTATGTTTCTTTGTTAGGACCAGAATGATTCACAAGGTCAGGGGCCATGAGGTATCTGCTCCCCTTTCAAAGAGGTCAGTACCCTCCACCCACACTTTTGAGGAATTCTTAGCTTTTTGCTAGATGTTATTTATTATGCAAACCTGTTTTAAGAATGTGAAGGTCCCAGGTTCCAACTCCTCTATCCACTTGATAATTACTTTTAGTGAGAATACTTTGCATTAAAACAGCTACCTGAGTCCCTGACAGAAATCAGCCCCAACTGCTTTTTTTTTTTTTACATTTTGAACCCTATTTTCCATAAATCAATTTTTGATACATTAATACTAAAACTATTTTTGAATATTTTTAGACCATTTCCTAATACTGGTACAAAGATAACAATCTTAGGTTACTTAGCTTGTATCATGAGAAATTCTTTATCTAATTCTAATTTCAGGTTGATTTTAATGTTACTAGAATAAGGACATTAAGATGAGATTTGTATGCCTTTCAGATCTTATCATTTTTAATTATATAATAGAACTATCAAAATATAGGCTTTAACTTGTTTTTGTTATGAAGGTAGTACAGCATGAATATTTAAAACCATTAAATGAATGAATGGCAATAGAACAGGATGTGCTGACATATGTGCGTGCATTATGTAGGAGTAGCTGGTGAGAAACATTTCCAGAAGGCTATTCAGAATTGGAACAATAATCAATTCCAAAATGATAGCAGTTACTACATTTTCTTCAAATAATTTATACTGGTTCTTTTTCTTTAATCTGGAATTAATGTGAGATTGTTGTATATTTAAATATAAGTGAATTTAGTCCCCATTTAGGGCTAATTAAAATAATATCATTATAGTTAAACCTGAAAAGAATCATTCTAACATTATTTCTTCAGAGTTGCAACTTGAGAAAACCTTGGTTCATGAACGCTCCTGTCACCCAAGCATTTGGCTAACATTTGTTTAAAAAAAAAAAAAAAGTGAACCCAAAAGGGTAAAATTTGTAATTTGCAAGGTATTTTGTTACTCGGTGTGTGAAAAAAAATATTTTAAGTTATGCTGGTTTTATTGAGTTGTTTAATAAGCAGACATAAAATTTCTTATTAAATGTTCAGGGAAATTTTAATCCAAAGTAATTGATTAACATAGTTGCTCTATACTTAATGATCATAAGAAGCTTCAGGAATTAACTATTGTTAAAGATAGAATTTTAACTATGTAGGCCATCTGGAAAATTTAAAATCATACACCAACCTACATGATTTTAAATATTTTAGTAGATTTCTACTAGCCTAATAAACATGAAAACTTTCTCAATAAATAGCCTTATATCCTTTTATAGTCATGTGTATATGGTAAAATAAACAGTTATCTGAAGCCTCACAGGAAACTGCATAAGCTTCCTATAATTAAACACTTGAGTTTGTTTTTGGATTGCTGTATTTGGATAACACGCAGCATATCCCCAGTATATTGTTTTCCTTTTCTTAAATACTGCTAATTTACAAACCCAATAGGTGGCCACTTTTAAGAAGAGGAGTTGTTATTTTATACAGGAAATCCCTTACTAATTATTTAATTAGGTTCAGAGTATTTGCCATGTGGAGCTACAATGAAATCTTTTAAGGTGGCCCCCTGCAACCTAAAAGTGGAAACTACAATAACCCATGTTTGTAACGTGCCTTGTTTATAGTTTTGCTTATGAAATGTCCCAAAGTGTAAAAGGCTCAGCTACTTTCAAAATTATTAATGGTCTCTTGTTGTGATTCTCATTTATATCAACTTTTTTTTTGCTAAATGGTTTCACAGTTACATTAAAGTGCATGTAATTTGCTGGTGCTCTTTGTGTTAACATTGCAGTCTTAATTGGAATGTCAGTTAAATCAACAAATATTTAATAAATGGCTTCAATCTACCATGTTGTGTGGTAGTTGCAAATGATAGAAGGTCAGTTAAACATGGCATCTGTTTCTCAAGGACCACTTGCTATCATTTTTTTTTTTTTTTTTTTTTTTTTTGGTGGTACTGGAGGTGGAAACCAGGGGATTTTCTACCTCTGGGCTATACTCCCAGACCTGTTTTACACTTTATTTGGAAACATGTTCTCACTAAGTTGCTGAGGCTGGCTTTGAACCTGTGCAATCCTGTCTCAGCCTCACAAGCACCACCACCCCGTTCTTGCTGTCCCTTTTTTTTTTTTTTTTTTTTTTTTTTGGTTGTATTGGAAACCCTTCTACCTCCGGGCTACACTCCCAGACCTATTTTTATATTTTTATTTGGAAACAGGGTCTCTTAAGCCAGCAGGGCTGGCTTCGAACTTGTGTGATCCTCCTGTCTCTGCCTCCCAAGTGCTGGGATTACAAGCTTGCGCCACCACACCCAGTTTGCTATCACTTTTTAAAATTTTTTTTTGTGCATTGTAGTCAGACATCTTAATGGGGTACAAAGTGGCATACATCACTCATTTATTCCTTTCCCAATTCCCTCCCCATTTTCTCCCCATTTTCTTCTTATGTTTGACATAGTGATTGACTTTGATATGTTTGTGAATGTACATCATGTACATTAGGAATTTCTCTCTTCCTCTTTCATCCCCCTTGGTTAGGTTGCCTTATTGCCACCACTTTTAAAGCTTTATTTTTAGATATATAATCTTTCAGTTCTAAACTCCAGATTTTTAAGTATTCCTTCTTTGGCATAAGATATTCTTTTAGATTAGTGCATGTGTCAATACGAATGCTTACATGGGTTCACCAGTTCCTGCCATTGATAGTTGAATGAGAAATACAGTCATGCATTGCCTCATGATAGGGTTATATTCTGAGAAATGTATCACTATATAATTTGATCATTGTGCAAACATCATAGTTAACTTATACAAAGTAAGATAATTATAATATCACTAGGCAATATAATTGTTTTTGGGTTTGGGGGGGTTGTTTGTTCTTTGATAGTGGGGATTTAACTCAAGGTGTCAATCTGAGCTATTCCCTCAGCCCTTTTTTTTAATTTTTTTTATTTTGAAATAGAGTCTTGCTAAGTTGCTGAGTGTCTCCTTAGTTGCTGAGGCTGGCCTTGAACCTGTGATCCTTCTGTCTCAGCCTCTCAAGTACTAGGATTATAGGTGTGTGCCACCTTGCTTGGCTGGCAATATAATCTTATGGGGCCACTACTGTATATGTAGTCTGTAGTTGATCAAAACATTGTTACATAATTTCTTCCTTTTTTTGTTTTAAAGCAAAAACTTATTGGGTTTTAAAAACTAGAGTGGGTAATTAATACACTTTTGGAGGGATTCTCCTTTTACCTGTTAGTTCATGGAAATTTGATCTCTTACCTTACTCTTCATTATTTTATGTTAAGTGTATTTGGCAAGAGGAAGCACCCATTCCAGAATTTGTTGAATTCATTTTCTTGAATTATTGCCCAGTACTGATTTTAATTGTTTGAGGGGGGGAACTGGTTGAATGAGGGTTTCATATTCTCTGACGAATCTCTTTAAAGCTTACTTGGTTTCAAGTAATTTGAAAAATAGTATCTTAAATTCAGCAATGGGCATGGGTTGGTGCAGTGTTGTGGATGTTCACAGGTTCTAATTTTTGAATGTGCAACTGACTGTTAAGGACATATAGAAGCAATTTTGCCTTTCCTTTTAATGTCTTTATGTACATACTCTTCTAAGCATAGGCATACAGACCTTTGCACATTTGCCTAGGATGTAGCTGCAACCTTCCATTTGTCACCTAAACTAATGATTGTAATTAATGAATTGACAACAAATTTAGGGGATCATACATCTGTACTTTCAGGTAGAACAGATTTGGTGCAAAGAACATGGCAGTATCTTGAAAGTTTAAATAATTTAAATAGCCTTTATGGTAACCCCCCTCCTCAATTTTTTTCTGTGAGAGGCACAGGGAAGAATGCATACATTTATTGATTAATTGATTAATTTCTTGGTCACTCTTTTTATTTTGGTGGTACTGGGGTTCCTGGAAACCCTTCTACCTCTGGGCTACACTCCCAGACCTATTTTTATACTTTTTTATTTGGAAACAGGGTCTCTGAAGCCAGTGCGGCTGTCTTCAAACCTGCACGATCCTCCTGTCTCCGCCTCCCAAGCATGGGGATTACAAGCATGCGCCACCACACCCGGCCTCCTTGGTCACTCTTTTAAGTAAGCACAAATATGTAAAATGAGTTCTGATTATCTCTCCCTTGAAAGTAAAATTCCAAGGCTTAGAGAAGGTAGTATCTTGACCAGTCCTATGTTTGGTGGACAAATAGATGCTTTAGAGAGAAGTGAATTTGGGTAAGTCTGGCAAGAATGGTAATGATAACATGTTGTGGGTTGTATAGGAAGAGTCCACATGTGCTAGGTATGGAAGGGGATTGGAATAGGTCAGGAAGGCTTTATGAAGACCATGGTTGGGTGTAGGATTTAGTAAGAAAGACAGGACTAAGAGTAGATGTGGGAAAGTAAGATCAATTTCATGATCTAGAAAGTTTGTTTTATCTGGAGCCTAGGTTGTGTTTAGGAGAGTCGCAGGAGATGGTGATGTAAGGGAAAATAAGACAGCAATCATGAGAGATCAAGTTGAAAATTTTAAAAGTTCAGTTGTATGCCAATGAAACAGCTATAGAATTAAATGCAGTAAAATAGAACTTGAAGGTAAATCATATTAGCCCTTAGTAAGTACTGGCATCTGTTGTCAATTCTTGAGGAAAGACTATCACCACCATACAACTCCTTGGAGAGATATTAATGATTGATTCCTTATATTTTTCAACACAAGATTTACCTGTTTTTGATTGTCTAAACAATTCTTTTTCTTTTTTTCTTTTCTGGTTTTATCAAAAATCAACTCCAGTCTGAAGAAGTTACACTCTGATTTCTCTTGAGTTACAATTTGGAGAACTTTCCCTAACAGTTATGTATCATGCTTTGGAAATAGAATTTGTATTTTTGCCAGCATGCTGCAACACTATATATTTTTGGAGTCGTGTCTAGTCTATCCAACATCCTTAAGAACAAGTGCAACAAATAACTGATATCCAGATAGATGAGACTAGTATTTCTTTAAAAACATAATGTAATCTAACATATTTGCCCTGAAAATTTTAGTTAAAATTCTGCTTACACACTTTCTTCTCAAAGTATTCGGTACATCTTTTGAATGTTTTTGTAAACGTCAACCTTGTATTTCCAAGTGGGAATTAGTCTGTAATTTGGTTGAGAGCTTTGTGAATAATATATTTAAATTTTTGTCTGTAGAGGAAGCAATTCTCAAATACTTTGTTTTTATAAATTTCCTTTTTTTTGTTTATCATGGGTTTTTCTTTTGAGTTCACCCTCAGCTGTGAACTTCTTTGCTCCCTCTTATTAAATGTCATATCTGTACAAAGCTTTCTGCACGCCGGTCCTCATCCTTACCAATTTAAGTAGCTGTAGCCAACTCCAATTTTTTTTTTTTAAGTTTTTCTTTTGACCTTTTCTACAGTAGAACAACCAACTAATTCCATGGTCACAAAATTCAAGTCATTTTTTATTATGTATAATTTCTGTTGGAGTAAATGTATAACTTAAAATATTTTAATCACTCAAAACTGTAAATTTAATTCAGTGTTCTGTCATGTGAAATAGTCTAATTTTCTTATTAGAAACAACTAGCAAGAATAATTCACATCAGGTAGTACATTGAGTCATATTATCCTAAGGATAGTTTTAAAATTTTTGTGAAAGTTCCTTACACTAAGGAAGTGATGATTAGTGCTACTTCTCAAATATTTCTCTTTCTTCTTCTCCTTTGTATAATGTGATTTCTGCTTGCCATTGGGAAGGGATATAACTGTTTCAGAACTTATTCAACTGGGGTTCAGTAAGCCCTCTTTCTTTTTTATATGGTTATAAAATAGGTGTTTTAACTCTTAAAAAACAGATATTTTCCTATGTAATCTTTTACTCACAATTCTGGTAGATTTTATTTCATGATAATATTTTTTATATTGGTACCAGAGTCATCTGTCTTTATTTATATAGACATCCTAAGCATCCTGGTTTGCCATTTCTCTTTTACTCTGTTCAAGAGATCTAGACTGTACTAATAGCTAGAAATACTAGTGGACTTTTACATAGCATCTCACCCTCAATTAAAAATGAGCAACTAATCTGGGCATGGTGGCACATGCTTGTAATTCCCGCACTTGGTAGGCTGAGACAGGAGGATGGCAAAGGTTCGAAGCCAGCCTCGGCTGGCTTAAGAGACCCTGTTTCCAAATAAAATATAAAATAGGTCTGGGAGTGTAGCCTGGAGGTAGAAGGTCCCTGGGTTCCATCCCCAGTACCACCAAAAAAATAAGTAAGTAAGTAAGTAAATAAAAAAATAAATAAAAAATGAGCAACTGGAGAAGAATAAGAAAGTGTATTTTTCATTAATATTAAGGTGTTTGTGAAAATGATCGGGAAAAACATTTAATGTTTAGACCCCATTTTTAAAAGATTAACATAATAATTTATTGTCTATTGTTATATAATAATGTCATTGTCAATTATGAAGGAAGCAAAATACTGCAACAGAGGGTACATGTTTAATGCCAGAACTGAATAACAATAGAATCAGTAACTGAATTACTGGTTTATAATTATTCCTAATGAAATACAGTGGTAGTTGGGGTCCAAAAGAAGGGAGCCAGCATTACTGAGTGCCTCATATAGGTTAGGAACTGTATTTATAAAGTAGATTTCATTTAGGTTATCTAGTTGGCTGTAAGTTTTCAGAAAGAAATTTGATGCATCGAAGTGAATTTTTACTTTAATGGGAGATTTTTGAAAGCTTATTAGTGAGAGTTCAGCTATCTATGAGAGTCTTTAATTAAACTCTTAAGATCAATAGCCTGTGATTGATATTTTTGGTGGGTAAATGAGCTTTGCCTCCCAGCCCCAGCATGAACAGGCTAGCCCTGAATGTCTGTAGAGGTGAGGCCTGTTCCTTTGAGCCTTTCAGTCCTCTCGTCTTGTCCACATGATTGACTTGCCTGGTAATAATTTCACTTGCAATTTCTTTCAGATTATAGACAAAGCTTCCTGCTATTTTATCGTTTACCTAGCCTTCTCTGTAATCCCTTTTCTAATAACTTTATCACAACAAATGATTAAAAATTTCTGTTGTCACTTATAGCTGAGTCAGAGCAAATGATTGATGAGATACGCAGTTCCAAGGACAGATAGACATCCTCACTCCATGAGGCTTTTTCTGCCTCCACCCTCACAAGGTGCTCATATACTGCTTGTGTTGACCTCTGTGTTTTTACTTGAATTTATGGCATTTCCATCTAGTCTAAACTCCTTAAGGACCAGGATTTTGTATTACTCTTTTATCTGTCTTCCACATTCTTAATCTTTCTGTTCAGTATATACTTGATGGAAGTTTTGAGGTCATAGTCTGGTGGTAGAGTATTTGCTTAACATGTGTGAGGCCACAGGTTCAATCTTTAGCATCAAAGAAAGAACACATACACACACACGAATGAACAAATGTATTGTTGAACATTTATGTACAGTTCCAGAGTATGACCCAAATTACTAATTCCTAGTTACTATTTTCTATAAAACTTCATATTTCAAAGGTTTCTCTTGCCTTCTGTTATTCCACTTATACATAGCTTCTCCCTTTACAAACCCATTGCAAAACTTGCACCTGAATACGGCAAGGCTTATAGATAGTGTGTGGAAAAAAAGTAATACATTTGTGTGGTTAATTGTAGATTGTAAACAATATGAGGACAAGGATTCTGTCCATACCATTTTTGGTCTCCAGTGGTGATTGTGACCACTTTATGTTGTCACCACTTTATGTTGTCCTCAGGACCACCTTTTCATCATGATTTAGTTTAAGTTGACCTTTATTAGTATCATTATTCTTTTTTAAAAAAAAGTTGATGCTGGCAGCAATTCACTTATAAGGATGATAGTATTGATTTTCATTGAAGCAAATTATTAGATAATTCTTAGCAAAAGATGTGATGTCTTACTGGGAAAGAGCTTATCCAGTAAATGAAAGAGAGGAGGCACCTAAGAAACAGATGTGAGTTGTAATGCTCTGTCCAGCATCTTCTACAACAGCGACTTACTTTAAATAATTACACTACCCCTCAAAATAGAACAAGTATATATTTACATACATAAGAAATATGTTAATGTATTAACATGGATAACAAATATATTAATAAATTTGTTTGAAAGTCTTTTTTCACTTTATAGAATAGTGACCTTTATCCAAATGACTGCTCATCTGACAAACCCAGCCCGTGTGCCTTTCACTAGGACACAATACTGATGCATGGGTCTGCTCCTTCCGTTTTCACCTCACCCTACCATTTGTCACTTTCCACCTCCAGACAGCAGCCAAGGCTATTTGTCTACCTCAGCTTAATATGCAAATCCCCATCCACATGAATGTACTGTGGCAGCATGCCTTTTATATTACATTTGATACTTCCAAATATATTCTGATATGTAATGGTAAATTCTAGTTTGGATCTGGCTGTTTGTCTCTTTAATTATTTTTGTGAGTGAAGTGGGACTGTACCTTCCTGTTTTTTGTACCCATATTTCATATATATACAGATATATAACCCATATTCCATATACATGTGTATATATGTATATGTATATATGTGTATATATATATATATATACATACATACATAGGTAAATTCACATCATAGGCTAAAATTTTAGAAAATTTGAGTAAAGATAACTTAGGAATTATTTTGGATCATTGTCTCTTAACATTGCATTATCTACATTACGATATTTATTTATATGATTTAAAGTGAAAAGGTACGAAAAACTTACTTAGATTATATATTTTTCCTTTTACCAGGGTTAAAATGGATTATCTTTCCCTATTGGATTGAATTAAAAGCTGTTTATAGTTTATACAAAATTAAAGTTACACATAAAATGACCATTTTCAAAGGCGGGCTTATGAGATTGAAAGATTTGTATAATTTAATAAAATATTCAATAGTAATAGCATTTAACACTTGAAGAATATGTGGAAAATAACATTTTTACGGGTAACAACTTTTTGCAATATATAATGAAATATTTCATTTAGTGTTACTGTCATGAAAAATATTTCACTTAATGTTACTGTCATGAAAGGAGAGATAGCAGAGTTGAGATAATGATTTATGCAGCCTCTGTGCCCTCAATCCACCAGTGGATTTTGTAGTAGATAACTCCATGTCCTGCCCTTAGAGTCATGTGCTGAGATTACCATTTTTTTTTCTATGAGAAACGCCACAGAAATCACAGAAAACATTTTTCTTACTGATTTATAAAAGGGAGGAATTGGGTGAAGGCTATCAGAAATTTTTTAAATCATAATTCAATTAAAACTTACTATCTTTTTTTTGTAGTATAAGGATGCATTTATGAAAGCAAATCCTGGCTACAAATGGTGTCCCACCACAAACAAGCCCGTGAAGTCACCGACACCCACTGTCAATCCACGGAAGAAGCTTTGGGCCTTTCCATCTGACTCTTCAAGAGATTTGCCAAGCCCCAAGAAAGCAAAGACTGAAGAAATGCCTCAGCTTAACTTTGGAATGGCCGGTGAGTTTAGACACTGTTTCCACCTCTTTTTGAAGGACAGGACAGTATGTTTAATCACTATTTTTAACTAATACAGAGTTTGGGGGAGCAGTGGGAAGTATTAGCATCTCTCAGAACAGTAGAGCATGATATGCAGAGAATGAGTATGTGCTTAAAAGAGAAAGAGATTCACACGTCCCTAAGGTTCACAGTATGGGAAAGTAGACAGCAGTGTGGGATTGTCAGGAGTTTAGGGAATGCCTTACACACATGCATATGCTATGAAGCTATTCCAACACCTTAGTTATGGATATATAAAAAGACAGAATTTTGTAGATTACTTGAGTATCTGAAACACTGAGAGCAAGACAAACTCTATCACATAGTTGAGACAGGTGTGACACATGTGTCTTACAGAGAATCCCATCCCACTACTTCCTCCCATCCCTATTCCTCAATGGGCCAAGCAAATTTAAAATTCTAGATGGTTCTCTTTGTTATGGGAACTTTAATATTTATTAGGTGGTAAGTAATGATACAGCATTTAATACCATGAGATAAATGCATTTTACCCTGCATATGGCTCTGTCTTCCCTGTCTCATGCAGTGCAGTAATCAAAAGGGGATTGTCCATCGATGAAATTCAGAGATCAGGCAGGGTAGAAGCAGGGAAGGTGGTGTTGAGTTATAGGGTTTCTATTTCATATTAGAACCAAAGTTCTATCAAAATCAGAGTACTGAACCAATTGCAGTATGTAAAGTTTGGGAATGGAAGAGGAACAGTACTCTCATAGATTTTTATTTTTAAATAGCCAGTAGAAGCCGGGCATGCTGGCTCATGCCTGTAATCCCTGCATTTGGGAGGGTGAGACAGGAGGATGGCACAGATTCGAAGCCAGCCTCAGCTACTTAGTGAGGCTCTCAGCAACTTAATGAGACCCTGTTTACAAATAAAATATTAAAAAATAGGTCTGGGAGTATAGCCCAGAGGTAGAAAGCCTCTGGGTTCCACTTTTACTTATTGGTACTACAAATTAATTAATTAATTAATTAATTAAAAAATCTACGTACCCAGTAGACCTAGTAAGAACTCAAAGTTCATTGTATGGTGTATAATACAAAGGTATATGTTGATATTCTACATAAATGCTTAAAAAATGAAGTTTAACAAAATGGCAGCGTTCTGGGGAAACAAAAGTTTTCAGGAGATTGTTCCATAGGTGTCTGTCTATAGCATAATTCTAGGTGAGCTCCCCAAATGATATTTTTGTGCATATGCTTGTTTGCTTGTGTGTGTGTGTGTGTGTGTGTGTGTGTGTGTGTGTGTGTGTGTGTGTGTGTGTTTGGGTGCACTGGATTCAATCCAGGACCTCCAGCATGCAAGGGAAGCACTCTACCACTGAGGTACAAGCTAACCCCCCAAATATTTCTGCATGACTCAGAAGAATCAAAACTGGTTTTTAGCGCATTTTGAAAAATTTTAACTTCAACCTACCTGTTAATTAATATTTGGAAATACAAATGATTTTGGAGTATTTCCTAAAATATTATCAGGACCAAAAAAGGGTATAAAGATGACTGGCTTCTAAACTGAATTTCTTTGGTCATCATTTAGCATTCATTACTTTTTCTCTCAATTCTAAACCAGGGCTAATGTTTGTAGGGTGTTTGTTTTGCATATAATTCCTCTTTGCAAACCAAATGATTATATACTGCAAAAAGACAAGAAAAAAAATTTTTTTGTACTATTGTTTCTGACATTTTTTAAATCTGCCTTTAACCTACAGAATTAAAGTAGAACCCAGACTTCAAACGAAATATTTACTGGTCACCTTTTTAAACAGTATTCTTACATCAAAGAATAAGAAAGAAAATATAACACCTTCCTAGCAGTTCTCTCATTGTATAATGGCCTGTGTTGGATATTGGAAATCAGTGAGCAAAACATTCAGCTTCTGTGTAGTGGGTAACAGTTGTGTGATAATTTTAGTCTTGTACATTTTCAACAGGATGAAGCAAATTAATTGTCTTCAATTAAAACCTGCAGTTTAGCTATCTGAACCTTAGAAATACTTGGGTGACTTTAAAGGGCAGTCTTAAGTTTTTCTCAATGTGGAATCTCTTTCATTCTGTTTGTTTAATCTTGTAACTCAACATTTTACAATTTAGAATTACCCCTAAATTGTCAAATATATGATTTCCAATAAGTGAGAACTATATAGAATTTAATATAGTGCAAATCTTCTTGGTAAAATGAAAAATGTGCTATTTATGGGAATATATTTTTATAACATTTTATAAATATAAATGATTTAAAGGATAATGATAATTACTTGGCCTAGCTTTTAGTATCTGTGGAACAAACTTCTTGTGAAATCACATTGGTATATTACTTAAGTTATCATGTAATCATGTTTCAATTTTACTTTGTAATTTGAAGTAACACATTTTTATCTCTAAGAAGCTATCTTCTAAGTCCTCCTCTTCTCTAGAATGACAGCTGCAAAGTATTTCCCTCTCAGAGTTTCCAACAAAACTTTCACTTTCTACTAAATTCATTCCCCCTACTGATTTTTTATTTTTAAATAGGCTTAAGTATCTATTTTAGCAGCCATAGTTGTTTTTAAACTTAATGTTTAATTAACATTTTAATCTTAAAACACCACCCCATAACATCATTTTATCAAATCAGCCAGTGATAGTACATTCTATGTGTATCTTTCTAAGTGGCTTTCTTCCAAAATTTAGCTATTTTCTTTAATACCTGATCATTTGGTGATGTACTGTTCCCCCTGATAACCTCACGAGCTCCTTATTACCTTTTATTTTTTCTACTTTAGAACTTTCTCTAATTATTAAAATAACATGTATAAGATATGATCAAACTTAGTTCATGAGTTTTGAAGAGAGGTTTCATACAAAGATGTACTTAAGAGCATACCTTTAACCCAAAAAAGGAAAATAAAAGAAAGAAGTGAGTATCTTTAGATAATAGTATTATGACTTGATCCTCATTTTTTAAATTAATTTTTAAAAAGACTTAAAAATAAATACACATTATTGAGGACCTATGTGCACTAGGAGAGACTGAGTTAGATATTTCACATATATTTCACATATGTTCTTTCTTTGCAGTATTGAGTTTAAGACAACAAATACACTTAAGACAAATTTTTAAAATATAGGTTTCTTATTATGTATAATATTTTCTGTGTTTAAATATTACCTGGGTCATTACTTCTACCACTTTCATGATTTTATTCTTTTTATTTCTGTTGATTTTTCAAAAATATGAAAACAAAGATCATTGGTAACATATAAAAGTGAATAGTAAATATTAAAGTTACTTTGAGCAATAGTCTGACTACTTGTAAGAATTAAAATGCATAAAATACATCTGCTCATTTAAGTTTTTTGAAAAATTTGAAGAGAGATAATTTGAAAAAAAAATGAAAACCACTAGTTTTTAAAGATTTCTCTTTTCTCTAATTCTCTGATAGCCTGGTTCTTCTTATTAGCCCTGATTTCATATGGCAGAAATAACAGCATGAAAATAACAATCTCAAACTTTTGGAAGACACACATAAGTACTCTTACTTAAAACAAACCCCCTCTAAACTTTACATGTACAGAAAGAAGCCTCAAGTTACGAGATGATTATTATAATAGAGTTGTGCTATTGAAGAAAATGGTATGTTTGGATGGCGAGACAACAGTGGTATTTAAAAGATTCACAAGTGTATAAGCACTAAGCAAATACATGGTAGGTTATTGTTGCATAAAGAGTTTTGAAAGTTTTCCATAAAAGTTATCTGTGGTTCTGTTGGATTTTCGTCTTTATGAATATTCTTTGACTCTGTGGATTTTGCACTCTTCATGCTTTTAGTTTGGTGACTTATTTGTTTTTTACCTGTTTAGATCCTACTCAGATGGGAGGACTAAGCATGCTGCTGTTAGCTGGAGAACATGCTCTTGGCACACCAGAGGTAAGCCAGCTCTCATCCCTTCTTACTTTACTCATGCTACGGCTTCAGAACACAAACATTTGTATTCTGTTCACATTGTTATTTCTGCAGTTTTCTTGCTTACAGCTCATGAACAAACTTTACTTATAATTGTTCTATGATCTGTCTGTACATCTGGTATGTTGAGAGTAAAATAAGTGGTATAAATAAGCACAAGAGGAAAACCACAAATTCAATGCTGATTTGGAGGTTTTGTGAACCTATGAGTAAGAAATGCATTGTACAGATAATTAGCATTTGTTGTGATAGTGTCATAGGTATGTAGATTACATCTTAAAATTCATTTACTTCATTCAAAACATTTTCTGCTTTTCTGATTTTGTCATTCAGACTCACTATTGGAAACATAACAGTAAAAAAAAAATTATATATATATACATATATATATATATATATATTATCTACAGTACCTGAATAATTTCAAACTCCTATCTTGAAAACTGTAAAGGTTGTTTTAAAAGGAAAGGAAAAGGATTGGCACCTGACAACCTTGGTTTTCATAGACTAGTTATTGAATTGCTTTTGCTAAACTCTTTGAAGTATGATTTTGATTGGCAGATTGTGGCAGTTAACCACATATAATTTGCATTTTAGAATCTTTTGTTTTTCAGACCTTCTTAACAGAGGCCAGTCAAATTAACCTGCAGGTCATGTTATCTTACCATACTTGGGTTCTTGAGATGAAAATTTTCAGGCTTAACTGGAATAGTTATGTAGGGCAAAATAGTGGTCACCTCAATTTTATTGTAGATCTATATTTTTAACTTTATACAGAAATGTTCTGGGTATTCCATATCGAATATAGCTAAAGTCCATGTAATTATATTAGCTATTTATACTAATATAAGGCTGTTATTATTTATAGCTTATATCTAGACTCCACAATTGTTGATTCAGTTTAGTTTAATTATTTTGATTCCGTTCAATACATACCTCAAAATGTTTGAATTTACTGGTATTATTTATGTCAAACTAATCTTTAACTGAACAAAATATACATGTATAATTTGTGCCTTTACATAATCATTATCCAGCCTGATTGTGTTTTCTAACACAAAAGCAATGTTGTATGTTTGATGACACACTTTCTATTACATGGTGCTACCTAATGGCAAATAAGA
>NC_137790.1:57098721-57302486 GCF_963383645.1 Muscardinus avellanarius
TAGGTTTATTCCATCCTTCTGAGCATCCATATAGCCAAATGATTTTTGTCAGAGGGGCCAAAAGCATACACTGGAGAAAAGATAGCATCTTTAACAAATGGTGTTAGCAAAACTGGTCAACCATATGCATAAAAATGGAAATAAACCCCATTTTCTCACACTGTACAAAGTCAACTCAAGAAGGATCAAAGACTTGGAAATTAGTCCAGAGACCTTGCAGTTCCTTGAAGAGGGAATAGATCCAACTGCAACACATAGGCACAGGTACAAACTTTCTCAATAAGACCACAAAGGCACAAGAAGTTAAAAGGAGGATCATATGTGGCATTGCATTAAACTGAAGAGCTTCTTTGTAGCAAAGAAAACTATTAAGAAGCTCAACAGAATGCCAACAGAATTGGAAGAGATTTTTGCCAGCTACTCTGATTGAGAACTAATATCTAGAATATACAGAGAAGACACTCACTGCCAAAAATTATAATAATCAATCAAAAAATGGGCAAGTGAACTAAATAGACACTTCACAAATGAGGAAACAAAAAGGCCAATAAATGTATGAAAAAACATTCAACATCATTAGCAATCAGAGATGCAAATCAGAACTACCCTGAGATTTTACCTCACCCTAATTAGAATGGTAATTATTAAAAACACAATAACAAATGCTGATGAGGATGTGGAGAAGTGGGAACTCTAATACATTCTTGGTAGGATTGCAAATTATCTGTCTATTTAAAAATATTCACACATCAAGATTTCTATATAATTAAAATTTGAAAATGAAATATTTATTTTGTAAATTTTCACTTTATTCAAGAGGCCTTTTCTGATTTCCCAAACAAAATTAAATTCATCCTCTTCCTAATCCTTTGTAGCCCTTACTGTCAGTATTGTACATTATAACATTTAATTATATTCATCTTTATACCTTATTGTAAACTCTATAGAAAAACCTTTCCATTTTTTCCCCCATTTTCTTATATATGTCTTAACTTAGAAGACTTTAAGTGTTGTTTTCATTGAAGGTGCTGTTCTTTTTGTTGTTATTGTTTCATTTTTGGTACTGGGGGTTGAACCCAGGGGCATTCTACATCCAAGCTACACTTTCATCCCTATTTTTATTCTTTATTTTGAAACAGTCTCACTAAAGGGCCTCACTAAGTAGCTGAGCCTGGCTGTGAACCTACGATCCTCCTGTCTCAGCCTTCCAAATACTAGGATTACACGCATGCATCGTCACTCTCGGCTGAAGGTGCAAAATGTTGGAGTAGATCTTAATTCTCCTAACAATCCTGAGTTGTCTAATGTACTTATATATTAATTTATATAATTTATAAATTATATAAATTTATTTATTTATAAGTAAATATTTTGAGGAAATAGAAGAGTTAAGTAACTACCCTGGATGGTGCAGCTACAAAGTAGCAGAACCGATTTGAGTTCAGGAAGTCTAGCCAGGCATCTTGTAGCATCCAGGGCTTTGGTGAGTCAGTCCCCTCACACCCAGCCTCACTTCTGGCCACTTCTGTGATGTCCTGTGCTGCACTGTAACTGGGACTGGTCGCTGTGAGAGAAAGGGCATTTCAGAAGTACTTTCAGGGCTGAGCACTACTCTGATCCCCTCATAGTGATAGAATAATTTCATCCTCACAAGAGCCCTATGATATTGGCTTACTGTTGTCCTCATTCTTCAAGGACATAGATAAAGTTTAATACTACAATTTAAACTCTCATATTTCCTACTAAATGATGACACAAGCAAAATGGAAGATGGAAAATAGTTGACTATGTTACTATTTGTTAAATGAATGAATGGTTACATCTACATTTAAGACACTGAGCTTTACATTTGAAACTAATATCAATTTAGATAAAATTGAAAGTTTTCACTCTTTACATAATTTCTGACATCAGTGAAATTGGGGAAGTTATTTTCTTATTCATTGGTACAGTAGAGTTAGTTCAACACATGCCTATCTTAGGCTACTATATCTGACTATTCTAGGATACTTAAATCCATAGCATTTTATCCTCCCTGCCTCCAGTTCCTAGCACTACCCTCAATAAAGTTTTTATTGCCTTTTCAGAGGTTTAGTCTTTAAATACATTTTGTGAGGGAATATACTATGTTGAAAATCTACATTGAAGAAGAAATAGACACTGATATTTTTCTCATGCTAAATATTTAAAGCTGCTCCCTCTCCTATGTTACTACTACTGTTCATTGTTCTTTTTAGCTAGAACTGCCCATCCAGCCAATAAGCCCAGCCTCTTACTTCTGTCTGCAGTGAGGCTCAAAGTCCTGAGAATCAGATTCTTTGACCCAACCTGACTGACAGTCACAGATCTCCCTGAATTCCCAGACAGCATTGATGGCCCACATAAATTACTTGTTCTCTCACAAGTGAAAGGAATGGTTTCTGTGGAAGATAGTCAGCAAGAGTGTTGGGATAGGAAGAGGCATATGGAGAACAAGAGGAGGAGAGAGGTAGCCTTCCCAGGAGTCTTTGCCACTGTCATCACTGTTGCATGCATATGCTAGGGTATTGCATTCCATTCTCCCAGTGTCCAGCAAAGATGGCAAGAAAGAAGTAGCCTTGTTTCCCACTTCATCAAATTAAGTGGTTGAAGTAGGAATAGACTATCAGTTGTCTCAGAAAGATGCTATCAGTTATTGGTAGAACTGGCCTGTAGTCTGTCTGGACTTCCATACTAGTGCTTTGCCATACTGATTATAATGGTAGGAAAACTTAACCCAGGGAGTAAAATTGATACTCTGGTGGCTCTGATGCCCTGAGTAAAGCTAAGATCTTATTCATCCATTCTTTCAGATGACTTAATACATATTCTGATTTGGGGAGCACTCAGCTCCATGGTGCTGTTTGGCCATGCTCTCCACAATAGCCTAACACTCCCTAGATGTATATACTACTTTTGTCTTCATTGTGCAGGTTCTTCTTTAACTCTCAGATGGAATTTTCTTCCTAAAACCATCTCTTCTCATCAGAGACACTCCTTACTCCTGATCAGCCTTCTTCCTTCTCACACATTCCCTTTTCAGCTTTAACTTGTAGAGGTGCTGTCTTCCTCTGCACTGACATCCTTCTAGACAATTACTAAGGAGTGGCAAATACTATCTCTGTGTTAATTGGAGCCCCGCATCTCTGCTGCTTTATTTCCTTAACCTTTTAATTGCTCTCGCACCTCCAGTCACTCTCCAGCCAAAGTCATCTTGCACACCACTGACATAATTATCTAACTACACATCTCTCCTCATGCTGTTCCTGTGACTGGAAACTGTGGCCAGCTCCCCATTTCCTCGAGACTAATTCAGTGTTCTTAACATAGAATTTCAATTTCTCTCACTCCAATTCATCTCCTACTACACTACCATGGCATCTTACTCTTTTTACTCACACTGGGGAAGTTACTGTTTCAGAAACACAGGACACATATTTGTCTTCATACTTTCCCAGCTATTGTTACTATAAGCATTTCCACACTTCAGGAACACTCTGGCTTTCCTTCTAGGTATACTTCAGATATTTCCTTACTCCCCCCCTTCCACCCACAGAGAGATGATTGATTGTCTGTTCACTCACAAGCCTTGTGATATTCCATCATTATGCATTTATACAACAACAGCTATTCCACTATCCCCCACCCTGCACTTGTGTTGCAAGTAGCCTAAGGATCTAGCACATTCTCTAAGTAATCATTTTATTCTCCAGCATATAATGGATACAAGTAGAATTAAAGCTATTTCAAAGAAACAGTCTTTGTAGCTGGTACATAGATACTGAATGAGTGAGCAATAAATAAATGTTAGCAAGAATAGGAGTAGATGGCTGAGCTACAAGTGTGCACATGCCCATTTTGTTGACTCTGTGTTCACCACAGTGCCAAGCAGCTGTGGCTGTGGTCTTGTTCCTTGCAAAATAGGAACAGGTCCTTGATAATGCTTAGCTTTCCAAGCTTTACTTCCAGTAGTAACTGGCTTGATCTTGTTTCCTATCAGTAGGCTGGATCATTTTTTCATGTCTGTAATTTTCACTATCTGAATTGCTTCTGTGGGAAGAAATGCTACTTCCTCATGATTCTTAATTATACTAATCATTTCCCTGCCTTGGTTACTGAGAATTACAGCTAAACCGAAGGGAGGATTGAATTTAAGGAAGTTACATGGTTAACAAAACTCCCTTCAGCTATTTTCTTTTTTGGGCATGCAGCAACACCTAGTGGCTTTATGGATTATTTCAGAGACTATTTCTAGAAACAGCTTCTTGGGGTTTTTTTTCCCCCCTCTTTATTTAACTAGTGTTTATTTAGTATCCTTTCTTTCCTCTTAACTAATGAACAAACATCTTTGTATCTGTATTATACTATATTTAAGGAATGGATCTTGAGGAATTGGTGAGGAAAATGTTGCATCTAACAAAAAATAAATGACTTTTTTCTTTTTTTTATGTGGATCATATTGAAAATGGCATACATTCACACAGTGCTTGGTGTCCTTCCCCCACATTCCCTTCTCTCCCCCCACCCAAAAATGAGTGTCCAGGTTGACCATGCTACATTCACACTTATACACATATTGGAATGCAGCTCCTCCAGTTAATCAACCTCAGCCTTCTTCCTCTCCTACCCTTCCTTTCTAGCTTTGCTGAGGTTTCCCCTCCATTATTTGAAGTCTCTGTGGTATCCCCAATATTCCATAGTAGAGAAAATATTCCGTATTAGAGAAAACATATGTTCTCTTTCTGTGTTTGGCTGATCTCACCTAACATAATATTCTCCAGGTCTTTCCATCTTCCTGCAAATGTCATGATTTTCTTCTTCTTTATAGCTGAGTAGAATTCCATTGTGTGTATTTCCCATAAATTTGCAATTCATTCATCTGTTGGTGGAGACCCCAGTTGGTTTTTATTTTGGCAATTGCAAATTGTACTGCTATGAACATGGGTATGCATATGTTACTGTAGTTCTCTGATTTCAAGCCCTTTGGAAAGATACCCAGGAGTGGTATAGCTGGATCATATTGTGAATTTATTCCCAGTTTTCTAAGCAATCTGCACACTGATCTCCATAGCAGCTGAACTAGTTTGCATTCCCACCAACACTGTAAAAGAGTTCTCTTTCCCCACATCCTCGCCAGCATTTGTTGTTATTTGACTTCTTTATGCTTTCCACTCTGATTCGTGTTGAAAATAAGTGATTTAAAGCATCAGAAATGCAAAGAGCAGGGCAAATAACACAGTGCAGTACTTCATACATCCCACAAAATCTGAGACTCATTGACTAATGACATTACCCAAATAGGATGCTTTTGTTGGAAATTCTATCTTTCTTTCATTTAGATAGACTTCCATAATCTTTATTGATCATGTGTATATCCCGGTATCCGCAAATATGCACACCTTTATTGTATGCCTTATTTATCAAGCTATCAAGAATTAATTCTATGTGTATACATTTGCTGTATAATTAAGCCATTTTTACATTTTGATATTTTAATTTCCATACCTTTTTTGTGGGTCTGGGGATGGAACTCAAGCATTTGATCTCCGAGCTACACCCCCCCCCGCCCTGTTTTTTATTCTTTATTTTAGAAACAGGGTGTCACTAAGTTGCGGAGGGCCTCACTAAGTAGCTGAGGCTGTCCATGAACCACCATCCCTCAGTCTCAGCCTCCCAAATGCTGGGATTACAAGCGTGTGCCACCACGCCCGGCTTAGTTTCCATACTTTCATTGGTACATTGTAAGTATACATCATAATGAGATTCAAATTCAAAGTGGTACATTCATACGTACACATATCATTTGGTCTATTGCTTAATCTCACAGTGGTGTATAATTACAATGCACCAATAAAAGAAAAATGTAAAAGATAAAATTACAATGTAAAAAGGGTTTAATGACAGGGCGAGTATATATATGTAGAATTATTTAATGCTTGATAAATAGGCACACTATTAAAATTTTAGGTTAAAATATATCTAGTATGTATAATACCTATTTCTGACTTCCAACAAAGATGTATTTTATAATTATCCTTATCTTGACAGCTTAGAATCTAGTTTATAAAGTATGGCATTGAGTGGCTGCTTTCAGGATAAATTTTGGAACAGTTTACCCTTCTTTTTTTTAGATAATATATAGAAACATCTGTCAGTTCTTAGTTTTTTGGCTTTCTCCTCCTGTTTCAGTCTGCATTGTTTCTTCTTTTCTCAACCTTCTCTCTTTTTCTTGTCCTCACTCTTGTTACCTTCTCATTTGCTTATTTTATTCTGCTGTGGACTAGACAGTCCGAAAAGGTAAATTATATAACTTATAGTACCCTAATTCTTCTGGCTCCTAATTTTGTTCTTTTTCATTATACTACTCTGAAAATATATGTTAAATCCGCAGTGCTTTACAATAAGAGTAGTTGGATTTTAAGAATGGACATGGCCCACTAGAGTAAAATGCAGAGCCTTTATGATTCTATTTCTGTTATTTTAGCCATTACACAGCCTTTGTTGTACTTTCTAGCCAGGTTTCTAAGATTGTATGTGCACACACACACACACACACACACACACACACACACACACACACACATATATTCAAGTCAGTCAACAGATTTTTGCATCTACTGTAAGGTGCCTGGTGATTATAAACACACATGCACAGAATTAATTCATGTATAGGATTACAGATGCCCTGATAATTACTAGCAGGTATTTACTAGCACCTGAGCCTTCTGTAGAAATGGAAAGTTTTATTTAACCATCCTAAAGATTTGCTAAAGATATCATTTAACTTTTAAACTTTATGACGTGCTATGTTATTGAGGCAAAATAATCTGTAAATGACTTTTTTTTTTTTACACTTCCATGAATTCCCTGGAAGGATTTGTTTTTTAATTGCCGCATTGTAGTCATACATCTTAATGGGGTACAATATGGGTGAGGCTTAAATGCACACATCACTTATTTAGCCCTTCCATAAATGACTCTTAAAGTTGGATTTTCTTCTTACTGTTAATAGGAATTCTAAGCCAGATGGCAACTTACCTCTTTCATAAATGAAAATTATATTTTCATATGTCATAGGATTTCAAATAAGAATACAGTCACCTGTTGCATAATAATACAGAGACACTGAAGTCAACATTGGACCGTATATAGAATGGTTATCTCTTAAGATTATATTGCTTGGTGTTGTAGCTATCCTAGTCTGTGTTAGTATTCTCTGTGATGTTTGCACAATGATGAAATCACCTAGTGATGTAGTTCTCAGAACATGTCTCTGTTAGGTAACACATATGACTGTTTATATTACATTGGTTTTATACATGGAGTTACTCTAAATGTTATCTTTAAAATATTTTCATCACATGCACAGCCTATTAAGTTTTTTTAAAGACACTATTATTTCCATTAAGTCACAAGCTTATTTAAATCAAATTTGATTATTTACCTATATAGATAGGAACAAACACATCGTTTCTTTTTTATATATTTAGTTTAACTCAATTGTGCTCAAGATTATTTATTCTATTTGCGTACATTCTTTTGAAATTTATTGAAACTTATTTTATAGTCCAATGTGTCATCTCTTGCTCAATATTCCATGTGAACTTTTTAAAAATATACTTTTATTGGTGCATTGTAGTCTCACATCGTAATCTAGCTTAGAGCGATAGGGATATACATACACAGAGCTGCTATATACATGTATGTAGGGACATTGGTGAGCTCCTCCCCAGCTCCCTTTCCTACTCCCTCCCCTTTCCATACACAAAATTAAGAGTAGCAGTGGTAACTTCACCTATGCACATTACACCAGTGGAAGTGTTTCCTTTAATCCCCCACTACCACTACTTGCCCCCAGACCCCATTTATTACTCTACTCGGGTTTCTTCTTCTTTATTTAAAATCCCTCTTGTATCCTCATTACTCCCTAGCTTCCACATCAGAGAGAAAACACATGACCCTTCACTTTCTATGACTAGTTAACCTCACTTAACACAATGTTTTCCAGATCCATCCATTTTTACTAAAAATCACACAATTTCATTTTCCTTTATTGCTAAGTAGAATTCCATTATGTATATGTTCCATAATTTTGTAATTCATTCATCTGTTGATGGAGACCTAGATTGGTTACATTATTTGGCTGTTATGAATTGTGCTACTGTAAATATGGATAAGCATGTATCGCTATAATGTTATGATTTCAGTCATTTTTGAAAGATACTCAGGAATGCTATAGCCCAATTGTGTGGTGGATCCATTCACAGTTTTCGGAAGAATCACCAACTGATCTTCTAGTGGCTGTACTAATTTGCAACCCTACCAACAGAGAATAAGAGTTCCTCCAAATACAGGATTTATTTTTAAACCAGAGAAGTGTTGGGGTGGGGGTTATTTCCAAATTATAAGATACATTTTTTCAAATACCATTTCCAGTTTTCTGTGGATACTAATTTTAGGATTCATTGGCTTTCTTTTTAGTAGATGTTGTATTTCCTTGGTGACATTTGGAAGAACATGCCAAATTGTCAAGGGACAATACAGGAGTCAAGCTTTGCAGCCAAACCTCAGGTGGCAAATTCATTAAAGATTCTACATTTTCTCTATGGTGCTTGTCACTGAGAGAAGGTGGCCATTCCTCTTTAAGAAATCCAAAGGTGACATTTAAAATTTTAAATGCTTGCTCCTGTTCAGTGGCCTGTGACACTAGGTATCCCCAATGTCTAATGAAGAGGTTTGGAGAGAACTTTTTTTATAGGTGGGAATATTACTTAGTTGACTGGCAACTATTTCCATAGAATTTAACCATTTAACAGTCACATAGAACTATTAAATTTAAAAAGATTTAGAAATGCACGAAAATTGGTACTTTTTTTTTTTTTTTAATTCTAAATTGTAGGCCGGGCGTGGTGGCGCACGCTTGTAATCCCCGCGCTTGGGAGGCAGAGACAGGAGGATCGCGCAGGTTCGAAGCCAGCTGCGCTGGCTTAGGAGACCCTGTTTCCAAATAAAAATGTAAAAATAGGTCTGGGAGTGTAGCCCAGAGGTAGAAGGGCTTCCAGGAAAAGAAAAAAAAAAAATATATATATATACACACATACACACACACACACACACACATACATACATACATACATACATACATACATATACACATGAGGTCTGGGAGTGTAGCCCAGAGGTAAAAAAAAAAAAAAAAAGAAAAAAATTCTAAATTGTATACCGTTTTCATGAAATAATTACCTACATACACAGCTAGATGAATATATACAGACCTTCAATAGTGCTTATGTTGGGAGGTAACATTGTGGGTGATTTTTCTTCGTTTCTTCAGATTTTTATTGTGCATTATAATTATACATTATATTGAGTTTCAGAATGACAGACACATACCTGAACACAGCATTTGTTGATTATTTTGTGGTCAGAAAACAAATTATTAAGAGAACATGAAAGAAATAGATGTTCTGTGGTTTTTGGTGGCAGAAAGCCAAGAGATGAAGTAAACAGTAACTTCTTTCTATTCTTCTTTTATGGTGAGAGGACTATTTCCCTTAGACAGTGTGGCTTTATCATTCCAGTAAGTGGGAGGGAACATGTTGTTAACTTGCAGAAATTTATTCATCAAGTACTTATTATGCCTGTATGTATAATAAATATTTATGTCTCATTATGATAAGTGCTAAATGAAGAATAAAGAGTTATTAAGTGTTGGGAAGGGCAAGTGTCAATCCCTGGTCTTCAGTTCTTTCACTAGTAATGAGAAGAGTGAGTTAGAGGAATAACGAATCCTTCCCTTGCTAACACTTTGTGATTCATATGACTTCTGATTTACAGTTGACTACCTTACTGATTATGTTACCCAAATGCAGAAATGGGTGAATTGTAACATTGAGGTAAAAGAGGAAATGAATATTCTGAGAAAAGAACTTGATTAATAAATTTTTAAATAGTGTTTCAATAACTGGTATCAATAATGAAGATAAGAAATAAAGATAGCAAAATGTTAAGTGTTTACCAAACATTGTAAGTAGAAGGAAAGAAAATACATAGAGTAAGAGAAATTTCTCTTGGGTAAATACTAACCTTCCTAGACTAGCTTTTCTTTTATAAATATAGGGATATACAAATTTGACTCTAGTTTTATTTCCCCAGAAGACTAACATTGTCAGATCTCATTTGTGTTTTCATATAGTCGGGTGTTAGGAAATATTGAGGAAAAACAAACATGAAAGCAGTGCATGTTCTGTGGGTTTGGTGGCGGAAAGCCAGAAGATAAAGTGGATGTCTCTATTTTTTTAGGCGAGATGCTGTCCATCTCCTCCTTACTCGCATTATTTAGCAATTGAATAGCAACTTGTATAAAACTTTGCACAATAATTACATTTTTTGTTATAATGTTACTTCAAATTTGGGAAAATAAGCGGGCATGGTGGCACACGCTTGTAATCCCCGCGCTTGGGAGGTGGAGACAGGAGGATCAAAGCCAGCCATGCTGGCTTAAGAGACCCTGTAAAATAAATAAATCCAAATAAAAATATAAAATAGGTCTGGGAGTGTAGCTGGGAGGTAGATGGGTTTCCAGGAACCCCAGTACCACCAAAAATAAAAAATAAAAAATTGGGAAAATAAAACTTTTTTCAAGATAAGAATGTTTTAGGTGACATCTGCATCTGTCTTCTCAGATCTTTTTTTTTGGAGGTGGGGGGCACTGTCAATTATACATCGCCCTGAGGTACGGAGTGATAGGAATACACATGCACATGACTCACAGAGAATCTAGAAGCCATTCCCACAAAGCCTCATGCCTTCTTTCTTGGTTTCAGATACCCTCTGGCACTTGCAGGCCGGATGTTTCAGAATCCCCTGAATTGCGGCAGAAGTCACCATTGTTTCAGTTTGCCGAGGTAATACCCTGCAATTTATAATTAATTGCTAAGGACATTGTAAACAAGCTTAAATTTGGGTAGATGCCAGTAAGTGAAAGCAATAAAGAGCTCAGTTCAGTTAACCCTAAGTGGGAAAATAGAATGAAATTTCTACTTTTATTTATGCGTAGTATGGTTAATGATATAATAGTTATTAGAAGTTTTTCATTCATTTATATTGATTTGATAAATCAGAAGACAGAATCAAGTTATGGCTTTTGCCTGTGTGTTACCTTTTTTCTTAATTTCCTCTTCTCTTGAAACTGTAGCATGAGGGTTGATAATTATCAAAGTCTTATGTCATGGGTTAGATCTCTTCAGCTTGAAATGTCTCTTGATACTGGTTCAAAGAGATCATGTAAAACAAAGCACATTATCCTTGATATTAAGTCTAGAGGTTAAAACTGCTTCCCCAAATATCTTCATATATCCTGGAACTCATTATGAGCTCTGTTTTGTTTACTAAACTTTAAATCACCTGGTCTTCCCTAGATCATTACAACTGTCTTTCATTCAACTTTTTGTTTCACTCTCATCCTCTTAGTATTTCCCATCCTGTCATAGTTTTGCACATTAGTATAGCATATTATACTTTAAGAATATATTTTGGAGAGCTGGGCATGGTGGCATACACTTGTAATTCCAGTACTTGGGAGGCTAAGATAGGAGGATCACAGCTTCACAGCCAGCCTCAGCTATTTAGTGAGGACCCCGCAACTTAGTGAAACCCTGCTTCAAAACTAAGAATAAAAAAATAGGGCTGGGGGTGTAACTCGGAGGTAGAATGCCCCTGGGTTCAATCCCCAGTACTATATTAAAAAAAAAAGAATGTGTATTTTTTTTTTTTTACATTTTACATTGACACATCAGGCTGTTTATAATATTCCTAGGTCTGCTGATATCACTAGAATGTTACATATTTGCTAACAATACTCTGTATCTGTGTTGAATGCAGTTGGTCCAGACTTTTAGAGCAGAGATTCTTAATGATTCCTGAGCCTCTATAGAGCTAATGAAATCCATAAATTTTCATACAAAATTTTGTATATTAGCATATATACATTTTTGGAGCCATTACAGCATACCTAAGATTCCAATTATATTTCTTATAATATTGCCCTCTATTTAGAAGGTTCATAGTCTAATATTTCTTCAGGAGTTCTTATTCATGCCATTAATTGAACTCTTCCTTTATCTCATCGTCAGTTTATAAAAATTTCCTTTTGTTTAGAACTTGTGAAATGTTTGTCAGAAAATCCAGATGAATAATAACACTGGCCCTGTTTTGTTCACTGCCTGATTAATTATTGAACAAATATATTGTATTTTCTTGTATATAAACAGTTTATTTTCTCTGACTTTTATAGAGGGTTAATAGAAATGAAAAGTAATATCTAAAATAAAACCTACTGAATTCTTTTTTTTTTTTTTTTTTTTTTTTTGTACTGGGGATGGAACCCAAGGAGCATTGTATCCCCAGCCCTATTGTTTTAGTCTTTTTATTTTTTTATTTTTTATTTTTTTGTTGGTACTGGGGTTCCTGGAAGCCCTTCTACCTCCGGGCTACACTCCCAGACCTATCTTTACATTTTTATTTGGAAACAGGGTCTCCTAAGCCAGTGCGTGCGGCTGGCTTCAAACCTGCGCGATCCTCCTGTCTCTGCCTTCCAAGTGCGGGGATTACAAGCATGCGCCACCACGCCCGGCCAGTCTTTTTAATTTTTGAAACAGAGTCTCATGGAGTTCTGAACTGCCTCGCCAAGTAGCTGAGGTTGTTCGTGAACCGTGATCCTCCGGTCTCAGCCTCCTAAATGCTGGGATTACAAGTGTGTGTGTATCACCATGCCCAGCCCAAACCTACTGAATTTTTAATCCCCCAGACATCAGGAAAATCTCTGAGGGTTCATGTTTGCAGCTCATCACATTTGCACATGACATTTACTGTAAATTGCATTGTTCTTGGTTTGCATAAGAAAACTTCTAAAATTTTAAGGATGCATTTAGCTAAATTTTAACATATCAGTTAATTTTATCCATTTGTGATGGCATATATCTTCAATTGTGCTAAAGAGAATCTAGTTTATTCCTATTTCTTACATTTATTCCAGAAATGCTTATTTTTATGATTCAAACTATACAGTAAAATTAAAATATTTTTAAAAACTTAAGCATGAGTAATTCAATCTTTCTACTAAATTTCTCATCTTTAAACTTTGACACCATATTTTACCGCATGACCCTATTTTTTCCTAATTTTTCTAAAAGTCACTTTTGTGGTTGAAAAATCATAATTAAAGTGGATTTTACTGCTTAGTAAATAACCATTGATAGAGTTGGTAAACGTAGTCACTTGAAGAAAGAGACTTTGTTGGGACTCAGAAATGGGCTGAAGTTATAATGCCCAAGGTTTCTGCTCCTGTGACTCACTCTCACCCGTTTTGTAGCAGGACAGAAGCTTTGTTCTCCTTGGAACTGAAATTAACAACTGGCCTTGCTTTCAAAACATCCTTGAAAGTATTTTTACATGGACCTCAGAGCAAACTTTGAATGAGGTTACCATAATTTACCCAGTGTAAACAAAAGATTTTCAACTTGAATCAAGTTTGGTTTAGCATGATCTTTTATCCACTAACAAACAATAAAATATTTCTTTGTTTGTGGGAGGATGCAGGTATGATAAAAGAAGGAAATTTCATGTTTAATGAGCAATTTATTGAGTTCTAGTGCAATTGCAGACAGTGTGTTTTATGGCTTATTTTTTTCTCACCATAATCCTAAAAAAATGTAAATTATCATTATCATACTTGGGAAAAAATAAGTCTCAGAAACTTTAGCTGAGCTGCCTGAGGTCATGTAGCTGGTGAATAGCAGAGCTAAGATTCAGTCCCAGATACCCTGACCCACATCCATATGCTTCTCCCATAATTTCACAGCTGCCTCTGTGCAGAGAACCCTTGGAGGACGTGGTGTAGGGAAGAGAGAGACTGACTGGCTTTACTTGTAGCCTCCAGTTTTTAATTTATTTTTTAAAAAATCATAGAAATAAAGAAATTCATTTCATTAGGTCACCTTAACTGCTGTTTGATACCTACCTGATACCCTTACAGGGGACATGGAAAATGAGCCACATTCTGTCTTTTTTGTTCTTCCTAGCTATGTTTAGAAACATGGCCTCTTTCTTCCTTTTATATTGTTCTTCTGAAAGGAATTGAGGATGATGACTCATGTCTTAATCTTTATCAGTGTTTGCAGTAGAAATATATGGCAGAATCTAATAGTCTGATATGAGAAAATGTCCTTGTACATTAAAAATTACTTGTTTTCTTTCAGATATCATCAAGTACATCCCACCCCGATGCTCCTACGAAACAGTGTCAGGCATCAGCCTTGTTTCAGTTTGCAGAGGTACAGCCTTCTTTTTTTAATGCCCATTGGCCTCAGAAAATTTGTTGATACCAGGAAATACTGAAATAGAATTTTAATAATGTGATCAACTTTAGGCATGTCTGCTTCCATTGATAACATGATACACAGAACTATTTATGGCATTTTGATACCTTTGGTATGATCATAGCCAAATCATTTCCAGATTTTATACCTGTTTAATAGGTATTTATTAAAGAGTTCATTCAGAATAGGTACTCGCCAGCAATTTATTTATTTCATTTTACCTTGTTTTTAATTTAAAAGCTTAGAAAAACTGCTGTCAACATGAAGGCCAGAGGATTCCATTTAAATGTTTCCAGTAGTGAAATTAGATGCTATAATTCATGAATGTCTCTCAAAGAAAATGTTGTGGTGAATATGACCTGTTAAATCATCAACACTTAGCTTTCAGTGTGATGTGTCTGCCGCCAGTATTTTTATTAGTGTTTAATTCCATTCTTGGATCAGGTTGGCTCTTACAGGATCTCAAATTTCTTTGGTTTGTCAGCTACACAGAGAGCTCACACTGGAGAGTATTTCTTGGTTGGTATGCCTGAGAAACAAATCTGATATGCTTGATTTTGCCACCGAAGCTCTGGCCTCAAGTATACGCTCATTCCTAATGAACAAAAACTAAAATGTAAACAGTTCATGGTAAATAAGATTGCTGCCTGCTCTGGGTCTTTCCTCTTTTCACTTTTTATTAATTCTAACAAAAATGCATATCAGAAACTAAGCAATTTTTAATAGGATTGAGAGAAAATGACAAGCAGGACTGTTCTGTTTAATATTGATGTATGGAATTGCTGTAGTTCATTTGAATAAAGAAGGCTGCATAAATGAAATGCAAAATGATATCCTTTTGGCAGGAGAAAACCTAGTATCTTTGAAAATGAGAAAAAAATACTCTTAGCTCATACATGAAAAAAAAAATGCTGCTTCCTCTTGTGACATTTGTGTCAACCACCATGACTTTGTATCATCAGTTGCCCTGCCCTTTGTGATAGGCTTTCCTGTCACAGCGTTTACTTTAGCTGCTGATGGCGATTGTATAAAACTTTTTATGAAAATACATAATGTTATCATTTTATAAAGAACAATTTGCTTGATGAATCTGAATAAATTAAGGTTTTATTATTATTTCATATTCTGATAAACAGGCTGTGATTGTCAGTATCTGGAGGAAATAGTTTTTAATAATATGTCCTTGCTTTTCTCCAGTTGTTGACACCCATTTATCTGTTACTAATAAGCTTTTCAAGAGTTAAATAATTTTGGCATGTTGACTAAGGTTATTTTTAGTGTTGATATCTTAGGCAGCCCCATCCAACTTTTCAGAAACATTTCATTCAAAACAAAATTTGTTTTCCATGTATTCTGATTGATTAAATTCTTCACTCTGTAGCATGAATATTAGAAAGGGTATAGTGGCTCATCATTGACATACCTGATATTTGCATATGCATTAACTTCCAGGAGTATTCACCTTAATGTAAAATGTCAGTGTGGAATATCTCAGCTGGTCTAACAACATGATTGAGTGTTACTTAAGAGATATCATCATCAGATTTATTAGGAGTCCCTGAAGCTTTGGGGCAGCTCTGAGGGAACAGTTTAATTAGTATAACAGCCACTATCCTGTGATTCTGCAGAGTGAGATCCCATGCCGCTCTTAAACCAAGTAATTTGTCCTTGATGCTCAGAACACTCACTTCTCAAAGGGTAAAAAGAGTCGGTCCTTGTCTCTTAATTTTACTTTTTATTTTTTTAACTTGGAGAAGAAAAGAACTTTTTACATGGGAAGGGGTCATCTCCAGGTGTTGCCCTGTTGTACAGCAGTGCTGGTCTATGAGGGCCCCTGGCTTGTAACATGAAGTGGACATAGGATTTGAGAAAGCTTAACATTGTTCATTTGAAAAATCTATTGGGAGCTATTTCAATGTATTTTAACATAGGAAGACATGAATGATGGAAAACCCCAAATAAAGTGGGTATTATAAAAATATAATTTCTCTTATATACCAGAATCTAATGCAGCCCCTTCCTTCCTCTCAACTCCCAGGATATTACTTTCTTAGTTATAATTACCACAGATTGATAAGCCCTTTTAATTTCTAAGCAAATTAAATTATAGTATTCCTGGTTATTTAATATCACATGTAATATGTATCATAGGAGTTCATAACTTTCAAAATATAGATAACCTGTCTATAACAAAAAGAAGGGTAAGTTTAAGTCTCTAACTTAATCTTATGATTCAACCATACTGTCAGCTTAGTATGGTTTCTTTAAGGCTAACAAAAGCTAACTACATTAAGTAATGAAATTACGCACTAAAATTGGCTGTGAGCATGTATTTTACAGTAGAAATAGAATAGGCTAATTATTGTGATGATATCCCTAGAGTTCTTAAAATTATTTCATAAAACACCATCACCTTTGAGAAAATACAAAGACTCATAAAATTCTTACTCTAATTAGTCCATCGCAAAGGTCCTCAAATTTTAAATATACCAGAGTCACCTAAAAGCCTTTCTGGACTCCACTCCCAGAGTTTCTGATTCATTAAGTCTGAGAATGGGACAAAGAATTTGCAAACAAGTTTCCTTTTAGGGAAACACAGTTTTGAAACCCTTGTCTATAGCTTTAAAAAAAAATATCCCCAAATCATTATTGTTAAAACACTTTCTCATATCTCTGTTGGCCTCATGGGAGGGGGGATAGAGAAAAAGGAAGGAAGCATTAATAATTGAAATTGTCCAATGGACTGCTTATACTCCTATAACTTGTGTGTGGTGGGGGAGGTACTGGGCATTGAACCCAGGAGCATTCTACCTCTGAGCTACACCCCCAGTTCTATTTTTATTCTTTATTTTGAAACAGGGTCTCACTAAGTAGCTGAGGCTACCTAAGAACTTAGATCCTCACAAGCATGCACCACTGCCATACCTTTTCACAGGGCTTACTGATCCTATCATCACCTACTTAAAAGGAAATGAGCATTAATATAGTTTAGGGAACAGTTTGCTCTTTAAAAGTGTTTAGTTTTGTAATATTTTAAGATCAGATATGCAAAGTTCTTAGAAACTTGTTAATTTCATTTATAAATGCTAGGAAGAGATTTAGCTATACCTTCTCTTAGAAATGGGTCATTTTTTAGCCAGGTGTGGTGGCACATGCTTGTAATCCTGTGCTTGGGAGGCTGAGACAGGAGTATCACACAGGTTTAAAGCCAGCCTCAGCTACTTAGTGAGGCTCTCAGCAACTTAGTGAGGCCCTATTTCCAAATAAAATATAAAATAAGTCTGTCTGGGAGTATAGCCCGAAGGTAGAAAGCCCCTGGGTTCTACCCCTAGTACCACCAAATAGATCAATTGTTATATCCAAGAAACATACTTTAGAATAAAACAATAATCCCTAAGCACTTCATTAAGTTGAAAAGTGTGTGTGTGTGTGTGTGTGTGTGTGTGTGTGTGTGTGTGTGTGTTAGAGAGAGAAATAAAAAGAGATAAAATCTTGGGGGTCTGTGTCTTAAAAGCTCAGGACTTGTTTTTTCTCCTTACCAGATCTAATCATTTTAAAAACCACTATAGTAATAAACTGTGGGACCATATAGCGAATTTTGTTTTTAGGTTTCGTATGAATGTTTATATTAAGATATTTAATATATTTATATAAAAGTAATATATTTGTGCCGGGCGTGGTGGCACACATTTGTAATCTTTGCGCTTGGGAGGTGGAAACAGGAGGATTGCGCAGGTTTGAAGCCAGCCTTGCTGGCTTAAGAGACCCTGTTTCCAAATAAAAAATATAAAATAGGTCTGGAAGTATAGCCCAGAGGTAGAAGGGTTCAATCCCCAGTACCACCACCACCAAAAAAAAATAATAATAATAATTATTATTATTATTATTATTATTATTATAAAATATATTTGCTTTATACTATCTAGAAGTACAGAGTGGATAGACTGTCACCCACCCCATTTTGACCTGCCTCTCATTCTGTATTTTCACTCACATTTCGAGATTCAACTTAGCCTGTCCAATTTGTTATCACTGACTCTAGGCTCTGATTCATTTAGTTGGTTAAAATAAATGAGTTCCCTGACTGCATCTTTTGTTGTTTACATATAGAGTGACAGGTCAGTCAATTTTGAGATCTTGTTTATTGAAAAGCAATGGCCAAATATGCCAGAAGAAAGCTATTTTTTTCCATTATTTACCAGTTCTAAAAGACATGACCAGCCCACATATTTTCTTCTCTGTTGTATGGTCAGAATGTATTTTTCCATTGAAAAATTATTTTTACTATAAAGACACAGCTAATTTATATTATTTAGACACATAGATTTGGACATAAAACTTTCCTAAAAGATATTTACTTTGCAAATAGAAGTACAACTATAATTTCACCAAATTTGAGATTGTCACAACTGAATATAAGCATTAGGTCCAAATTTAAAGCAGTCATTTTCATGATGGAATACTCAGTATGTTAGGTTATATTACACTCAGTAAAACTCCGTTATACTTTCACTGCAACTAATCAGTGAGCATATTATGTGTTTTATTGAAAGTGTTAATACTTCTTTAAAGATAAGGAAGGCCAGTCACCTCATATTGTCCATTTGTTCTTTGAGTTTTTTAAATTCATTCAACAATATTGGTCATTTTCTCTGAGGCTACAATGTTTATACCACCTCTCATAATTGCAAAAGACTTCCACATTACCTAATTTGATTCTGATCTTTACCACCTGCTTTCTTGCTGAATTCATCCATCTCAGGCAGTCATAAAGCTAGAAAATTAACATCCAGAGTGATAATCTTTTTTTTTTCTTTGCACTTTTACCATCCTCACATTCTGCTTCACCCACCCTCTGCTAAGATTTATGGAGGAATGCTGTCTCGCTGACCATTACATAATAGTCAAAATTGAAACCCCAAGGGAGTTAACAGATTGGCAGGTGCCATCCAGTGTGAAGAAAGTAAAAAGCATGGCTGTGAACATACTATTGCAGTATGGCTTGCTAGTGACCCCTACCCACCAGTGTAGTAAACAGGTATTTCCCTCCAGAGCCAGTGAGTGAAGAATGGATGTGAACTATATTGTTCTTACTTGAAAGAATGTGAAGGTCTGTTAAATAGAGAATTATCAGCAGGACCGATGAGTGGTCTTAAGAAAAATCAGTACTGTACAAAACACTCCTAAAATCGAAGCCATCAGTTTAAATGAGATTACAGAGAAATAAAGTATAAAATAAAAAGAGGTAAGACAAACCCTTGGAAGAAACAACACTTAAGAACCACTCCAGAAAGAAGTGCCATCAAAGAGCAGGACCTGATAGGTGGGGCCCTTCAGTAACAGAAGCCCAGGGAAGAATTTCCAAAAAGAAGGAGTAGCAGTGTCAAATGCTACAGAGAAATAAACCCAGGTGTGGATTGAGCAACCAAAATTAATATGTCCAGTTTTCCTCTACCACCCCCTAAATTAAGAAATCAAGACATTTTTAAAGATGCTTATCACACCACTAAGTTATTCCATGCAGATTTTATTGTTAGGAGATTATAGACATGTTGGACTACTAAAATTATGTTGAGCCTCTTCCACACATGGCCTTCTGGAACTCAGGCTACTAGCAATCTTTAGTGTTTAAAATCTTCCTTTAACCTATACCTATAAGTAGGTAAAAACCCTCCCATCCTTACTAAACATAAAGGCTTCCTTTTGAAAAGCAAGGAACCATCTCCAACCTCCTCTCAGATAGCTACTCATAAGCTGCAGTGAAGGCAGATACCGAACCTGTGTAGTCAGTAGCTCTTCATTGAGCCTCTAGCTGTACAGTGCCCTGTATATTGGGCATGGGATGTATGTAGCATACAAACACAAAGAGCAGAAACCTAGGCAACAAAAGCAACAGCAGAGGGAGCCAGTGGCAGAAGTAGAGAAACGGCATGGGCTGTGTAGCAGCGCCACTCAGCTTCTGTCCTTTAGTGATTCTGCATGATATGACACATTTAACATTCATTACTAAGTTAATAAGCAGTGTCCTCAGACATTGCAGTGTTTAACTGTTCGATTTCAGTGTATACTGATGTTTTGGAATTTAAAAGGGTTTATGCTTATTAGTGTTAATGATAAACCGTTAGTACCAATAATTATGCCATATAGTGAGAGCATAATGTGGCCTGTGCAGTGTGCTACCATGTGCTAACATAAAATTGAATCTCTGCCTTGTAATATAGGGCAGGTATTGTTTGTATTTTCTAGATAACGAAAATGAGGCTTCAAGTCTTGGTTATTTGTATTAAATCCAGAGTAGAAACTAATCAAGGCATATCTGTCTGGCACAAAAGCTATGTTCCTTCAATTATACAACCTCAGATCTAGGGACTGGCATTTATATGTTCAGTGCTTCATTCCTTAAATCACTAAGAGTCACTGATATTAATGTGTTTGTTTTCTCTTCATCTTCTGATAAGATGAATAGCTGAATTCAGCTTGCTTAGAAAAGAAAAAGTAGAAGTGGCATTTATCAACAAAAATTTGGCTAGAGGAAAAGATTCCAAACTTCAGAAAGATTGAGTCTCATAAGTTATCTTCTAAAGAAAAGTAAAATGATTGGAATGAACATGAAAAGGGCTCTGTTGAAACTGATGGTAACTAGGAGGAAGACATCATGACTTTGTTAAACGAGACCCTTTGTAATGGCCCACAGAGCTTCTGCAAAGGTGGGTATTCTAGGGGAAAATTCCTTCTAGCAGTGAGCACCTAACTGCCTCGAATCTCTGGGGACTCTGGAGGTCACCAGTAAGGATATCACCAGGCAGGATTACCTCCTAAACAGAATGGAGAAACAGCCCGCCCTAAACTGGGAACAAGTTCAGAATCGCAAAGAATGAGAAAAGTATAGACCTAGCTGCTCTAATGATGACAAAGGGAAAACATGCTTTGTAAATATCCTCAAGAGTGTATGTCCTTCTCAGATCCTACTGATGCTAGAAATAGAAGATAAAATTTTCATATAAAAATGAGAGCATTGCTACTCCTTTTTATCTGTTCTCAGATACCATTTAGTGAAATTTGCCAGGAGAGTATGCAGTCAGTGTAATGTTATTTATGCTGATGTGTTAACACTCAACTTAGATTTGTAGCCTTGATTGTCAGTCTTTGAGTTTACTTTACAGCATATTCTCACAGCCAGGGTCAGTATTTCCTATAAAACTCTTTAACTTCCCCAGGTTCTGTGATACAATCTTGCACATATACATTGAATTATCAAAAAAGTAACTTTTTACTGACTTCATGCTATTTTTCCACAACAATCCAAAATTTTCCTTTAAAAGATTAATTAATTAGTTGGGCATGGTGGCACATGCTTGTAATCCCAGTATTTGGGTAGCTGAGAAGGAAGATCAAAGGTTGGGGGTATAATTTAAGGTTGAATGCTCCTGGGTTCAATTCCCAGTTCCACTAATAAAAAAATCAATTAATTGCTTGGGGAATTCAAAATGACTCTAGATCCTTTTTATATTTGACCAATTGATGACTTGGTACTTAAATAGAAATGGAAATGCATATCTTGTTTTAAGGTTAGAGAGTTAAAAGTCAAACCTGGAGTATGCAAAATAATGTACTTGTCATTAAATTATTAAAATGGTTTTCAAAATGTCCGTCCCATGGATAACATGTTTAAAGGTATTTGGTACCTGAAAGCAGTGATATTCCCATAACCTAAGGAAATGTCTTAAATGTGTATGAATGGAAAGCAAAGATTTTGGTGTCAATTAATATTCTCCATGTGAATTGTTTTCAATATAGATCTCTTCAAACACTTCGCAGTTGGGTGGTGCTGAACCTGTAAAGCGCTGTGGGAAGTCTGCACTCTTTCAACTGGCAGAGGCAAGTTACTGTGGATATATTGAGATAAGATTTGCAGAGGCAAAAAGTCACAAAATAATTCTAAGAACATTCCTTAAGCTGTATCTTCTCACCTTGACCATAACGTGTTACATTTAATTTGCAACAATGAGAGGGTGAGCCTTTAATTTAGCAAAAAGGAATTTTGCTACTAAAAATCATTAAGCATTGAAAAAGGTTACTCAAGGGGTATGGCAAAATCTGTTTTCAAAAGTAGTATTTTAAACTAAGGTCAGTTTATCTCTTAAATTGTCTAAGTCAGTCCAGCCTGAACACAGAAGAATTGCCCAGGGTATTTTTCATTTCTCTGATCTCTTAAACCATTTTTAAATCTCTAGAAGACACTACTTTTAAACCAAATTGATTTAATCTTTGTCTTTTTAGTGAAGAATTCATATGGCATGATTTTGTAATTTGATAACATCTTATAGCTTGTATTTCTGTTGTGACATGTGTAAAGTGCTACTATTTAATTGACAAAGTTTTAAATGTGCTTTCAAATGTGCTGTGGTGGGGGCTGTTGGGGAGGAAGGTGCCAGAAGCAGTTGTTGCTGAGGTGGGCAGAAACAGTGGCCTGGCTGTGACCACTCTGCCTCAAGGGAGCCTGTGAGAGCAATGTCCAGGACCCTAGAAGTAGTTTTATCAATTGGTACAATTAATTAGGAAGTACAAAGTGAATGATCAAAAAGTTCTGTACTAAACTTTACTCATTTTTTTTTCTGGTTTTCTTCCAAGGGAATTTCTTCTGAGTTCTTACAGTATTTTTTATACTTCCTTAGCAATTTATTGAGCTTAATGAGGTGACTGATCTTTTTCTAAAATTTCTAAATTTTATGGTAGTTTGTGTCATAAAAGTTTGGAAATTTTAAATAATTTTAAAGTAGACTTTTAAAGTCTAGATAGATCCATACTAGAAATATAAAAATATGAAGACCTGAAATAGTAATGTATATAAACAGTTGTCTGTTGTCAGACAACAATGTATTAGTTGTTTATGACTGAAAGAAAATAAAAAGACAAAATCAAACCAAGCGGAGGCTATGAATGACTGGAAAACTCTGAGAAAAACTTAAGATGACAGCAAGGAGTAGTTCTAAGAACTACATGAATCACTATAAAGTACTTCAGTTACAGCCGAAACAGTGAAGCTCTGACAAAGAGAGTACTTCTGGAGTTGGACTTATAAACAAACATTAGTATTTAGAGACTATAGACTGTCAAAACAGTATATTTGAAAGAAGTAACACTTTTTCTTGAATAATATGAACATTTGGACTCTTGGCTTTTTCTTGCTATATAGTAGTAATGATATGTGTATGCATACAAATATAGTGTACACATGTATATCTATACAAACACACATATGGTTACCTAAATATCCATACTAAACTATACGACAAGCTAACTTTAATATATAATATTTTATTAAACGTTTTTTTGTTAGAAATGTATTAACCTTTGGGATACTTTGCGGGGTTACTAAAGAACTAAATTTGTCTTTTCCAGTCATAAAAAGGACTCCTTATTAAATCAGAGCTCATTAAAAAGAACATTCTAATTTATAGGGATGCATCCCAAATATGAAACAGATGCTATGGTTTAGCAGATGTTTGAATGTTGGTATCATAATTTAAAAGGGTAAAATGACTGAAATAAGCCTATTCCAATTATAGCAAATCAGCTTATACTCAGACTTAGTTTCTTATAGTATTTGAGTAAAAATACATGCTTTTGATGAAACAGGGTTGCTAAAAAATAATTTGCCAAGAAAATATTCTCACATTATTTGCATCACATAAATATGATGCCACAATACAATGAGTATATTTTAGAATAAGACCCTAGAGCCTTCCTAGTTTCTAACTAAGCACAGTGGATTCATCAGCATCGCCAAATAATCATCAGTGGGTACATGCTCTTCCATGTTTTTATCCCATGTGTATTTTATATTCATTTTTCTTAACAAAATGTAATTATTCTTGGTGCCTCTTAAGTAAGTAAATAAATAAATAATAAATAAATAAAGTTGAAATGTTGGAGGAGGGGTTTTCCAACTGTTTTCCAGCACTAGAAACTAGTGTTGTTGTCTAGAATCTTAAGAAACAGTTTTAAATTTATGGCAGTCCAAAGGAAAAAACACCAAGAAACTTCTTCAGGTTGAGGGTGGACCCTTCTCTTGGGAATTATAATTTAGCTATTGTCCTTTAAACCTCTCATGCCTCTCGCATCCAGCTCAACCCCAGAGCTATCCTAGGTGGGGGGATATCATGCCCCATCTGGTCATTTAGAAGCTCTTGCTTTTTCTCTGCCCTAAGGGAGTGAAGGATAGAAATACTTTCCATTCTTCTTCATCAAGGAAAGTAAAGGCAGCTCCAAGACAGCCACTGTTAAAGATTTAGGGAGGAACATGCAAGAAGTATCTCCTCATTCTTTGGAGAGAAGCAAGAAATGTTTTAGACATAAATTATAGCATTCTTCACTTAATCTGATCAGGCAAAAAGAAAACCGAAGGAAGTTGGCAACAAGCTAACCTTGAAATGGTCTGCTACGTTTTTGTTTTGGCATTGAAAAGATGCTTCCCAGCCGGGTGTGATGGTGGACGCTTGTAATCCCAGCATTCGGGAGGCTGAGACCTGAGGATCGCGGTTTGCAGACAGCTTCAGCTACTTAGTGAGGCCCTCTGCAACTCAGTGAGACTCTGTTTCAAAATAAAGAATAAAAAATTGGGCGGAGGTATAGCTTGGAGGTCGAATGTCCCTGTGTTCCATCCCCAGGCCCACAAAAAAAAAAAAAAAAAATGCTTCCCAAGAGTCAGGTAGAGCTGTTTGATGAGGCAAGAGGCCACTGAGCAGTAAAGGGGAGGGATTGGTAGAGGGAAGACCTGGGAGAGTCTCTCACATCAGGAAAGCCACAAGGGACACTCCTTTGCTCAGGAAACCCTGAAACATTTCCATAGACAGGAGTGGCATTCAGCTGGCTTCTACGAGTACAGCTATCTTACACTAAAACATCCAAGTACTTCCTACTCTTGGTAAAAACTTTGTGACACATCTCCCAGTATACTTTTGCAGTAACTCCACCAGCATGCTTAAGCTCCCCTGATCCTTCCAGTAAAGGCAGAGCACAGCAGGGGACATATGGGACTAGGCTCCAGCCCTAAAGCCCTATCCCTTCTGTTCAACCAGCACCCACACCTGTTAAATATTTTTAATATCACCCTTGCCTGTGGCATTCCCTGAGAAAGTCATTGAATATTTTGTAGAGTTAGTAAGAATGAACAAAAATTTATAACCATGGGCAATTAGTTTTACCTCCATCATCTTTCTTCTATGTGTAAACCAAAACTTGAGGCAAGAGATATATATTGCTTTGATCTGCACCTGCCTGAAAATAGGGGAAAAGAAAACTGGACGAAGTTGGCAGCAGGTGCAAAATGAGACTTGGATTGGCCTGCCCACTCATTTTGCATATTGCAAGGACCCTTCCTCATTTCCTGTAACCCTGGAGCTGGGAAAGGCCCTGATTTGGTCATATGATTTGCATTTTAAGAGGTAGACTTTTAATAGCTGAAGATGATCTGAAAGTTCCGGGACTTGTTCTAGGTATTTTTAAGGGCTCTATCTAGCAGGAATGGAGATTTCTGCTGAAGTCAGGGACTTGAAAAAATGCATTTCTTTCAACTTTCATGATATTCATACAGTTCAGCTAATCACTTAAGTTACGCAAGTACTGTAATGTATTGTTTCCATTCATTTTGAGCTTAGTTAAGTCAGGTCATAAAGAGCGGCAAAGGGGTTACTCTCTTTTGGCAATCCCTCCCCCTATGTTTTGTTTTCTATCTTTATTTTACTTTAAATAAGCTTTCTTATTTCTGTTAAAAAAGGAAAAAGCAGCAAGGCATTCTTATTGGGATGATCATGTGTATTTTAGATGCTATAGTTGGAAAATACTCTGAAGAGAGTCAGAGTTAGCTTTACCTTTACATTTCAGTAGAGTCTATACCTGAAGATCTCTAGTGTCAACATTGTCTAGTTAACAGTTGTTCTAAAAGACATTGATTATTAGGCTCTACTCCAGACCATTAACAGTGGGGCTCCTGAAATTACACACACACACACACACACACACACACACACACACACACACACACACATTTGTTTAGTACTGTGAGGACTAAAACCTGTAAACCACACAAGATGAGTGATATAGGATCTGGCTATGGAGGCCCATGTCTGTAATTCCAGCATTTGGGAGGCTGAGATCGAAGAATCACAGGTTCCAGGTCAGCCTCAGCAATTTAACAAAACCCTCAGCAACTTAATAAGACCTTGTTTCAAAATAAAAAGGCCTGAGGGTGAGGCTTAGAGGAGGAACGCCTCTGGGTTCACTCCACTTACCACACACACATAAAAAAGGATTAGTGATGTAGAAACACTTTACCTCCAGGTATAGTATTGGTGCTTTGGAGCATAACTGGTAGCTTAGAATAAGCCTAAAAATACTGCTATTGGTTTTGGTTGTAAATTTTTTATATAATTTTAAATGTTTTTTAAAGTGGATTAAAATTCTTAGTAGATTTTTCCACAAGTACATTTTTTTTTTATTTAACCTTTAGTAACTGACATCTATACAGTATCTACTGTTAGGCAGTATGTGTGTTATACATGGTTTTAAGAACTACTTTATGTGTACTTTTTTCTCACAACTGTCCTCTGGAGTGGGTACTGTTATTACTACTACTACTATTATTTTTATTATTATTATTATTATTATTATTATTATTATTGTATATATTAGGAAAACAAAGAACATAGGAAGTTAGGTAACTTGTTTAAGGTCACATGGGCAGTAAGCGTTGGAGCCTAGGTAGGTGCCCAGTGTGTCTCCAAAGGCTGTGCTCTTAAACACTGGGCTGTTCTGTCACCTCTTTTTAGATGACTGTAAAAGACTGTGTGAGTTGCTTGTTACAGGCATGTGCATATTATAGAGGTCTTATGGAAGACAGCTTACTCCTACACATATATGTATGGCTGAATAAGATGACAGATCTTGAAGACTGCTGTCAAAAAAATGGAGCTTATATTTCCTTTTTAGAAAAAGCCTGTACTTTTCAGACTGCTAAGATAGCTCTTACATCCTTAAATAAATGCCTGTTTCTAGGTGTGCTCTGGAAGACATTATAAGGGTAATAGGAAATTATGGTATCTAACTCCTATCCTTGAGGAAATCAGTCTCTAGTTGCAGAAATATGAGATATTAAAAGTTAAAGACTAAGAAATAGTGCAAGTGATTTTGCAAGGAATCATGCATCAAAAGCAGAAAGTTCACTTAGGTGACAAGTGATACACAAAGTGAATGTGTAAAACTAAGAAAGAGAGAAATGAGCGTTAGTAGCAATGTTCTGAGGGGCCATCCGTGGAAAGAGAAGCATGAAAGAACATTAGAGGGTTCTTTTTTTGCAGGTCTGGGGATGGAACTTAGGGGCATTTGACCTCCGAACTACACCCCCTGCCATATTTTTTATTCATTTTGAAACCGGGTCTCACTGAGTTGTAGAGGGTCTCACTAAATAGCTGAGGCTGTCCATGAACCAAGATCCTCCAGGTCTCAGCCTCCCGAATGTTGGGTTTACAAGCATGCGCCACCCGCCTGGCTAAGAGGGTTCTTGATAAAGGAGTTAAGAATGCCTAGAAGCTGGGCATGGTGGCGCACCCTTGTAATCCCCGAGCTTGGGAGCCTGAGACAGGAGGGTCGCACAGGTTAGAAGCCAGCCTTAGCTACTGAGTGAGGCTCTCAGCAACTTAGTGAGACCCTGTTTCCAAATAAAATATAAAATAGGTCTGGGAGTATAGCCTGGAGGTAGAAAACCCCTGGGCTCCACCCCCAGTACCACCAAAAAAAAAAAAAAAAAAAAAAGAATGACTAGAGATGGAAAAACAGAAGCCTTTGGACCCATCTGAAATCTGCAGAGATTCTTTATTTGGCCCACATTTGGTTGACCTTTGTCATACTCTACATTTCAATTAGTGGCTAATATTTAAAAAATATATATTTCTAATAAATGTAACTTTTTGACCACTGCAGAAAATCTAGGGGATGTGGAGACACTGGGTCAGCCTTCCTCCACATGAATAATTAGTCAGAGCTGATTAGCAGCTGCCCTTGTAGGTGTTTGCTCTCCAAATGACACTGTCCTCTCCCTTCCCTGCTGAGCCCTGACTCTGAGGCCAGCACTCATTGCCATCATTTACTTAATGCTTGCCTGCTTCCCCCTTTTATACCAAACCATATATGGTGGAAAGTGTTGCTTGTGCGCAATTAGAGAGATGAGGAGAGCTAAAGCAAAATCAAAGCAAGCAAAGGAGACAGGTGGATGGCAATGAGTGAATCAAAGTGGCAAGAGTCGGTGCCCACACTGGGAGATTTACAGAAGACAAAGGTACTGAAATGTTGCTTCAAGTCAAATTGTGTGCATAGTGGAGAGCAAAGAAATTTGCCCTTGGAATAATGAAGAGACTGAAGACTTGGGCAGGTGTATGCAAGCAGCATCTAGAAAGATGCTCTTGGCAGCTGTGCCTAGAATGGAGTGGAAAGCCTCTGTAGACATGACCTCTAAGGAGATAAGGACCAGGTTTGGAGGAGCAGTCACTGGCAGAAAGAGTTAACAGGGAGATTTCAAAGGATTCCAGGAGATTTAATTATTGAGTTGATATGAGGTGTAAAGAAAAAGAGAAGTCAGAGTTGTTTCCAGCTCTGAACTTGAGTGTGTATGAGAAGGAAGGCATCCAGAATTTTGACCGTGACTTTGGAGCCTACTTCAGGAACCCCAGATCCTTGCCAAAAAAAAGGGTAAGAGCCCAGCGAGGTGGTGCATGCCTGTAATCCCCATGTTTGTAATCCCCACGCTTGGGAGGCAGAGACAGGAGGATCGCGCAGGTTCAAAGCCAGCCACACTGGCTTAAGAGACCCTGTTTCCAAATAATTTTTTTTTTTTTTTTGGTGGTGGTACTGGGGTTCCTGGAAGCCCTTCTACCTCCGGGCTACACTCCCAGACCTATTTTATATATATATTTTTTATGTGTAAACAGGGTTCTTAAGCCAGCAGGACTGGCTCCGAACCAGCGCGATCCTCTTGTCTCCGCCTCCCAAGTGTGGGGATTACAAGCGTGCGCCACCACGCCCGGCCTAAATTTTTTAAAAAGTATAAAATAGGTCTGGCAGTGTAGCCCAGAGGTAGAATGGTTTCCAGGAACCCCAGCACCCTCCCCCCAAAAAAAGGGTAAGAAACCTGCTAATACAAAAGAAGAGATGAAAGATGTTGAGGGGTAACCGACAGTTTAGGAAAGCTCACATTAGAAGAGTTAAGAAGAGAGAAAATTTTGAAAGCACAGACCTTTGTTCCTCTGAGCATAAAAGAAAGGAAGATTAAAAAACAAGCCATCAGGTTTGGTCTATGGCACCTGCTGTGTCTGTTACATTCTTCTTTCTCTCACTTTATCAACTTAGTTGCATGTTAAGGTGAAGTTGAATGAGGATGCTGGTTGTCTTCCCACATGTGTGGGGGGGTTGAGAGAATTAGAAAAATCATTAACTATTTATTAAAAATCGATGACATTTTCAGAGGCCTCCGCTTTCTAGTTTTTCTTATATTCTCATTTTATAAAAACATTTAAAATCAAATAAATAAAATGAACTTATTCTAGTATCTATAAAATTTCATATGGAAAATTTTGATTCACTTAAGAAAAGTCACTCTTACTGGACATGGTAGTAACACACCTGTAATCTGAGCTATTCAGAAGGCTAAGGCAGGAAGATTGCAAGCCCAAGACCATTCTCTGCAACCTAGCAAGACCCTATCTCACAATAAAATTTAAAGAGGTTGGGGTTGTGGTTCGGTGGTAGAGCACTAGCGTAGCATGTATAATACCCTAGGTTCAATCCCCAAAACTGCAGAGAGAAAAAAAAAAAAAGGAAGAAGAGATAAAAGCTGCTGTAAAGCTGCCCAAGTTACAAACAATAATGAAAGAAGTAGAAAATTTCATGAATAATTTTACTTGGCCATGATCCCTCCAATAACACTAACCTTCACACCACTGCAATTTTTTATGGTATTTGATTGAAATATGACGGTGTTTAAGTTTTTTGTTGCCATCCCGTATTATTGATTTGTTTTATTCATTCCAACCACCTCAAGCCCAGAACATACACCTGCAGATGTCACCTCGGTCCCTCCCACTGTGTCATCATATAGATGAATGATTTTAAGTATTAGAATTATAATGATATGTCTAAGTTTAATTAGATGACTTCTAATATTTAAAATTAAGAGAGCTTTTTATTTGAATATCTGTTTCATATCTTTCTATTTAAAGTTGTGAGTCAATTTTAGAAACCTGAATTTTTTTATCTCATTCCCAATTGTACCAACTTAGTTTTGGAAGAACTGAAATACAGAAATACATTTAATGACTTCTTTTACATCTTTAAGGGGAAACTTTAGCAGATGTCCTTACAGAACAATAAACACTCCTGTCCCATCCAGAATCTTTAGAAACTCAGTGATCTCTGAGGAAATAATAAGGAAAGAGAAATATTTAAACTACTCTCTTACCTGGGCCAACTGTTTTAGCAAACAAAATAGAAAACTATTTAATAATATGCTCCAACTTCAGTATTGAGAGAAGCTGAGACCACTGTTCTGTGACCATCTATCTTTTATAATAAAGAGAATCTAATTTTCTTAGCAGCAGTGCTATTGTTTATTCTCAGAACCTGTCAACCAGTGTGTATTTTTATGGTAAAAACATTCTAGCTTTATTTAATTACAGGAGAAATGCACATCTTGGAAAACACTGCTAAATGCCATTCTAGGGTTATGTCTACACTGTTTTGGCAGATAATAAGCCAGTACAAAATGATTGTAAATATACATTGGCTGCAAAACATTTGTTTTCTACTAAAAAGCAGAGATTATGAAATTGAAACTTCCTGATTAGTGTCAGTAGGTCTGTTTTCACCCTGCCTCGTTTTTAATCTAGCTGACTCCTTTATAATAGACAATGAAAGACAAAGTATAATTAAGGATAAAATAATGTGGCACGTTTTGGAACTACCCACCATTTTTTAGTACAAGTTAAATGGCTTCTGCTCTGGTATTATCTAATATGCATGATTTATTATTTTTACATACCCGTTCACTGAGTCTTTGAAAGCAGGACACATTAAAGAAATGAATCAATATCTTAACATTTGTGGAAAGGAAAACATTTATAGTGATTCTGATTTAAAGAGATAAAAGTTTGAGGCAGCACAGGTTTATTAGTCTTTAAAGTGAGTCAGAAAAACCCCAAGTCTGAAGTGTGGTATTACCCACACTAAATGTAGCAACCTCCCTGAATCCAGGGACATAAAATAAAATCCCCCACTGCACATTTTATCACACCCCTTCTGTAGTCCTATTGATTTTTTTAAAATAACTTTAAGGGGATAACTTTTTATCCATTGGACCAACACAACCATCTTAGGACCTCAGTATCAACATGCCAAGTTTTCAGTTCTTTTCAGGAATCAGTCACGTTTCCTCAAGCACATCGCCACTGGGCCATTTGGACTATATAAACAGTGAGAAGCCTCAGTGATTTCTGTTAGCAGAGGTAAAATTTAAATATTTGTGGTGCTAGGAATTAAACCTCTGTGCATGCTAGGCAAGTGCTCTACCATTGAGCTGTGCCTCCCTGAAATATAAATATTCTTGATTAATTTTTTTTTCAGTGCTCTTGGCAAGTATAACTTAAAGACACTGTGATTGCTGATCTAGGCCTGGCAGTATCATGGTCATAATTAGTATTTTTTTTTAATAGACTTGTAAAGTAACTCTCTCCTGGTTTGAATCAGAATGCATTATAGACTCATCAGTTACCTAAGAACTAATGAACCATTCAATTTAACACAATTATCTGTTGAATGCCTTCTTTTTAAAAGGTTGGAGGATATTCTTGGAGAATACAAAGGTGAACAATACATTTTATGTCTCTGAGTTATAGTTATAAATAATAGAGCAGTATCTGAGAAAATAGACAATAAATATCAACAATATAATGCCCATAATTTGACTTAAACATTAACCTTTTAACTTCTTTGAATGCAGTCATGGGAATTCCACCCCTGGAAGGTATCCAGATGATTTTCTTTTCTTACTTTGAAAGAAGGTTATTGCTCGATTTAAAATAATAATAGAAGAATAAATTGTCATTTACTGTGTCCTGTACTATTTAGGGCCTGGTTAATAACCAACCTTCTATTAAAGGGCATCTTGACTAAATTAGTAATAGTCATTCTGTGTTTTCTATAATGCAGTTTTATTCTTTTCAGTTCACATTGATTTGTAATCTCTTATGCCTGCTGTGGATTGCCTTTGGGCACCTCTATGCATGTGCATGTGATGTAGAGTGTTTGCACACTCCTAAGTTCCACTAAAATGTGTATATATGTACCAAAAGTAGATATAAGTATATTTGGCCTTAAAAGTAGTTTTGAGCTTCCTTGTGTATTTTTTAAGGTTGCTTCCTAAAATCTAACTAATTTGAGATCTTCCTACTTAATTGTGTTTCGTATGCTTTTTTTTAGCACTATAGAATCACTCAACCCTAGAATAAAAAAAAAAATAGAGCAAAGCAATTAGTCCATCAGGACTAAGACATGCTATTGATGATACTAACATGAGTATTACTACTAGTAATGATACTAATATTATTCTATGATTTAGTCTCTGGCATAAGGCCTCAAAGGATGGTTATCACAATATTTTGGGGGTTTTGTACAGTACCTAGGCACTACTTTAACTGCTATACCTGTACAACTCATTGTACCTCACAGTATTCCCATGACAAGAAATATTAACATTCATATTTTATAGATTGAGAAACTGAGGCACTCAAAGGTGTAGAGAAATGATGAATAATCTTACTTGGCAGAGACCTCGCCCACCAACATAGCTAGTTGATGTCAGAGCTCACTTTGCAGTCCTGGGCAATTGGGCTCCTAAGGCAGAGGCCTTAGGAAACTGCCTCTCCATATAGAATTTGCTACATCCATAACTATTCCCAGGTTCTTATTGTGTCACATGGAAATCCTAATATGGCAAGGTAATAAGTATCAAAAACGGAAGTCACAGAATTAATCTTTAGTGAGTTTTGTAGTAATCGACAGGAACATGAGGTACTTAGGTAAGAAGATGCTTAGAACAAGAATGTGTTAGACTGAGAATGCTTTATAGAGTCAAATATATTATTTAGACTTAAGGAAAAATAAATTGTAAGAAATATAGGAACTTCACATGCTAATAGTCACTAAATTGAAATAAGGCCCATGATCTGTGAGAGAGTCAGCCTGTCTCTCCACTTACACATGCTTCTGTTGCACACATGCAAACATCTTGGGGGGAAAATGAGAAGGATTTTGTCAAATTGTTATTTGTAAACACTAATAAATTCATTTGTAAAAGAATATGAACTTTGTATAACAACTAAAGGTGAATACAAAAGAATGGGATTGATTAGGAGAAAAATATTTTAAAATTACAGATAAACCATAGGGCTATTTTTAACTGTTTAGAACTAGTGATAAAAAGAAATTGGCTGTATATATAGACTAGAGGAGGTAAAACTTATAAAAAAAAAAACAACAAGAGAATGCAAAATTGTGGTTTTGTGACCATCATAGGGAGGTGATAAGGAAAATTATGTTCAAAACAAAGTATAAGCCAGGCGTGGTGGTGCACACTTATAATCTCAGCATTCGGAGGCTGAGACAGGAGGATCCAGGTTCAAGGACAGCCTCAACTATTTAGTGAGGCCCTCTGCAACTCAGTGAGACCCTGTTTCAAAATAAAGAATAAAAAATAGGATTGGGATAGAGCTTGGAGGTAGAATGCCTCTGGGTTCAATCCCCAGTACCACGAGGGGGGGGGCATAAAATATAAGCGAAAAAAGGTAAGTATATATTAAATCAGTTAGAAAAAGCTCAAGTAACATGGTCTTAGTATACTAATTCAGGTTTCCTACAGAAAAGAAATCAGATTGTAGGATATTGCAAGACTTTGCAAATGAGATTTGTCTCACTTGTAAATTTTTTGAGTTGTAGAAAGTAGAACCCAGTAAGAACAAACAGGGAAAATTTTTATTCTAATTTTCAAAAGAGGTAACCTGATTCCTAAAAATGAAGACTCTTAATTTCTAGGAACATTTGAAAATTTTCCAGTAATGTTTGAAATCATAGAAGATGAAAACTGGGAAATTTTCATTTCTCTGACAAAGGCCATTGTCCCTTGTACTACCCAAGAGTCAGCTTGCTTTGCTTGCTGCCGTATATTCCCAATGGCTGCCAACTGCCTTTCCTCTACTCTCTGTCCCCAGCTTCCCCTACCCATTCACCCAGTGGAAACACAGTGGGAGATTAGGGAGGGAGTTGGAGGAAGAGAGAATTGAGAGTTTGTTGGGGAAGGGATGGGGGGTGTCAGAGTTAAGCAAAGATAGCATGTCTTCCAAGTCCTGGCTTCCTCCTGATAGACCCACCATGAGTCCATCTTCCACTAGGGACTTGGACCCTGAGCTTCAGCAGCATTTTTTTTAAATTGGTGCATTTTAGTCAGACATCTTAATAGAGTACAAGATGGCAGAGGCAGACATGCACACATCTTTTAGCATTCTTTATTTATGTCTATTCTAGCTCCCTCCTGTTGTGAACCCCTGGGTTGGTTGCCTTATCACTTTCAATGTAGGCATCTTAGTTTTTCATGACCTGTGTAACAGTATATTCCCTGCATTAAAATTTTTCTGCTAGTTGTTTTTTTTTTAATTTTGTTTTGTTTTGTTTTGTTTGCCTCGTTAGACACTGCATAGTATATAAGCCAGTCTAATTTTCACCTATTTGTTATGGTTGTGGTTGGTTATAAAACAGGCTAAGAGAATGCTGTTGGCATACTGTATCACTGTATAGAGATTTCAGAAGGACTTAGAGTAGATAATCTTATATCCCTCTGAGCAAAATCAGAGGAATATAGAGATTATAAAACATTCTTAGGTTGCTGAAGTTTATTAATGTTCAAAATATACCCAGTGAAAAAAGATGTAAAAGTTTGCCAGAATGCTGTGTTCTACTAAGAATTTTTACTAAAGATTTAGGTAAAGACTTTAAAAAAGTAATTCTAGCCAGGCATGGTGGCACATGCATGTAATCCTAGCTACTTCAGGAAGCTGGGGCAGGAGAGTCACAAGTTTTGGGGTTTTAGTTCAGTGAGTAGATTACGCCTGAGTTCAATCTTCATTACTGGAAAAAAAAATAATAAAGCTTTACCTGCATATCTAAAGCCAGGCATGGTGGCACACATTGTAACCCAGTACTTGGAGGCTGAGACTGGAAGATCACAGATTTGTGGACAGCCACAGCTACTTAGTGAGGCCCTCTGCAACTTAGTGAGTCCTTGTTTCAAAATAAAGAATAAGAAATATGACTGGGGGTGTGGCTTGGAGGTAGAATGCCCCTGGGTTCCATCCCCAATACCGCCCCCCAAAAACAAGGAAGGAAGGAAGGAGGGAAGGAAGGAAGGAAGGCTTATGTAACACAAAGCTGGAAGATAATTCAAATTTTGTGGTACTGATAATTAAACCCAGGGGCACTTTGCTTTGGAGTTACACCTCTAGAGCCCCCAGTTCTTAATTTTTTTTCTTTGAGACAGTCTTACTAGATTGCCAAGAGTCTTGCTAAATTGCTAAAGCTGTCCTCCTCAAACCTCCTCCCTAACTCAGCCTCCCAAGTACTGGTATTACAGGTGTGTGCCACCACACCCATCTGATAATTCCAATAATGAAAGGATAAACTTTATAAGGAAAAGTGAAGTCTTGCCTCAAGATACAAAAAAATAAATTGTGGAAATATACAATAAGAGAAACCAAGTTTCTCAACATATTATTTGGGTAAAGGAATTTGGGATTATAATTGACCCAATATAATCCAAGTGTGATATATTTTAAAAAGAGTTCATCTCTGCTCCACATTAAAAGAAATCTAGTTATCTGTACCAAATGACAAATAGTGTTGCCTCTTATGTGGTATATTACAGGATGACTAGGAGCATCATTTAAGAATTTGATAAGTTGACTTGTACATTTCCCCAACCCAGCTAAACTATGCCCTTTACAGTTGTACTTGCTTCTTGTTATCCATTTCTTGGCCTTTGTTTCCTCCTGTGGTCTCAAGTCTTAAGTTCCATAGCTCACTGAGCCACTTTTGTCTGTATGAACCCAGTTCTTCCCAGTAAATCCTATTCTCACTTCAGGAACTAAAACTAACAGGGTGGTCAGTTTTTGCTCAGTAGTAAAAAATATAATTCAAACAGAACTGCACTCTAATCAAATAATGCATTCACTGTCTTTTGCACAAAAAATAACTCTTAGGAAGATTGTAGTAGAATGATTATTTCATTGAGAAGGCTACCTTTAGACACCCAACTCTGAGAGTCTCATTTCAGTTTTTGGTTAGTGAAAAGATTGGTGGTTTTTAATTCAGAGGTGTTTGTTTTATAATTTCGTCTCCAGCGATATAATTGGTTTTTTTTTTTTTTATAATTTAGGATTAGCATACTCTATTTGTAGAAAAACTTCTAAGAGCCTGAAAGGAGGAAGTAAAGCATGACTAGTGTTTGGTGTAATTACCTACACAAGAAATATTATGCTATTTCCCAGAATATGTCCCCAGAGTAAATGTCTGCGTGTGTTCCATTTCATTCTTAGCTGTAGAATCCTATCAGGGGTGATGAGGATCATTTTGAAATATATTAAAAGCAGAGAATAGAGTTTGCAAAGTATTATTAGGTTTGCTAAGTTGAACCTGTATAAATGCAGACTGATGGCATACCATTGTAAAAACCAGTGTTTGGGTGACAAAGGTCCCTACGTGACTTTTGAAAGGCCACCAAGGGTTGAAAAATCATAAAATTTGCTTTAAGGATGCCTTTCTGACCTTCTTTCTAGGACTGGATTAGTCTCTCTGCCCACTTGGAATAGTTTATGAAGAGCCAAGATAGTTCAAAAAGGAAAATAATTATTTTAAAATAGATGTAATACCATAAATTTTCCCATAAGAATAAAATGGGCAGGAAGGATCAAATATGTCCGTTTCACAATTAACTTTAAGATAATGTTTACTTTTCTCTTACTTCTGGTTAAGTTTAATAAAGAAAAGTTCTCAGTCTTCATTATCACTAGAAATTCATATGAGTTCCTAAAAAAGACAGCTCTGTTGTGAATCTTTAGCATTTCAGATCTTCCTTGTGAATGTTTTGAAGAGCTGGGCTCTCTTTTCATGTTCATTTCTTTTAAAATGCAGTGTCTGTCTCTCCCATCCCATCTCCAATTTATTCACAGTCTCACTAATCATAACTGTAATTCTCCCAGAAAGATTTGTCATGCATTGAAAGTACTAAAAAAAAAATGAGACAAAAGAGCATCTGATATTTAATTCAATGTATCACTCATTTAAAAATGTTACCGATCTCTGACAACTTGCCTTTGGCTAGAAGACTTTCAAAAACAGATCTGTTTCCTTCTCAGGTGCTTGAATTTTTTTTTTTTTTATTGACTCAGAAAGCCCTTACAGTCTTTCCCTTCTAAGTCGCTAATGCAAAGTAAATGGAGTAAGTTATGGCTAAGACTTCCTATGTGCTGCCCTTGGCCAAATCAGCATCATCAGCCTCTTGATAAATTCCTCAAAGGCAGTAACCTGACCCTATTGATTTTTGTATCCTTAGTGTCCTTCATGGTGCCTGGCATTTGAGTTTGCAGTTAAGTGTTTATGAGTGAAAATCAGGATACTAAAAATTAATTATACAATTAACTGCAACTTACCCCTCTGGAAAATAGCCTAAATGGAAGTTTCAGGGTACCTGGGAGCCACAGAGAAAGAAAGCAACTTCCCCCTTAATCATCTTCTATGAGTAATTTGGGGAGTTTTGGTAGAGACTTTAAAAATTTAACCAAATTGAGACCAGATTATTTTGTTATTCAGAATTATCAGATTCTAGAAAAACTGCTACATTAGATACATCTTACTCTATGTAATTTCCAGTACATATTCAAATGCATGAATATTCTAATAGAAAATCTGAATTGTCATAGTAAGTAAAGCTGTTTAAGACATAGAACAGTTTTATGTTGGTTTGGATCAGAATTTATAGTCAGGTAGGTTCAGATCAGATTGAGTTTGCCACCTAAATAAGTTAAAAACAGACAAGCAAGCTGGGTGTGGTTGTGCACACTTGTAATCCCAGCATTCAGAAGGTGGAGACCGGGGAGGATTACTGTTCATGAACAGCCTTGGCTACATAGTGAGGCCCTTTGAAACTCAGTGAGACCCTGTTTTAAAAAAAAAAAAAAAACACTAAAAATAGGGCTGGTAGATTGTCCTTGGGTTCCATCCCTGATACTGGGGGGAAAAAAATAACAAGCAAAATATCTTTCAAAGTTTTCATGGTTTTAGAGTTTCCTCTCAGCATTTGTAAATCTATGTTTTGTTCACTAATAGAAACCTTCTGTAATTATTAAATGACTCACCATACCAATCTTTTCTTTGGGGGGGGGGGTTATTGATGATTAAACCCAGGGAACATTCTACCTCTGAGTTACACCATCAGTCTATTTTTATTTATTTTTATTCTGAAATAGGGTCTAAGATGATGAAGCTGACCTCAAACTTTCAGTCCTCCTGTCTCAGCCTCCCAAGTACTAGGATTATGACAGGCATGCGCCACCCCGCCTGGCTTATCACACCATTTCTGATTTCAAGGTAGAAGTTACTGTCATTTTCCTCACACCCTTTTCTCTCATCCCTTCTCCGTGGAATGGATGAGAAACAATATCTAAGTGGAGTTTTAGAATACTTAAGTACTACCCTAAGTATGCCATCCCCCATAGAATTCTCAAAATCTTCTACAGTTGATGGTTTTCATTATGCTGAGGTCACAGGAAATGAGTTAAGTGACTGCCATGAAGTTAATAGGTAGAAAAACTAACTTGGGTCTGTGAAATCAGAACCCCACCCTCCTCCTACTAAATCTTGTTTTCATAATGAAAGCTTCTGAAGCTGGGAAATGGTGATTCAGATACATGTTCACCTAGAGTTTAATGAATATATCACATTGTCTACAGCCTTCTGTTGATTTGAATTGTTCAGGTTACTTTGGCAGCAGTGTACTAGCTATTATAAAGTTTAAAGTTTATTCAGGTCATTTTTAAAGGAATTGAATTGAAAAGTTAAAACTAATTATTATTATGGAATAATGAGGGTGTTTTGTGTTATTCTCCTTTTCATTTAACTCTTTAGATGTGCCTGGCATCCGAGGGAGTGAAAATGGAAGAAACAAAGCTAACAAAAGCAAAAGAATCAGATGGCGGAAGAATTAAAGAACTGGAGAAGGGAAAGGAAGAAAGACAAATAAAAATGGAGAAAACAGATGAAGCCAGGTTACAGAAAGAAGGAGAATTTGAAAAATCAGCTAAGGAAACTATTAGAGATTCTAAGGAACCAAGAAATTTTGAGGAGCTACACATGGATGATGTAGTGGCTATCAGAATGGAAGACCCCAGAGAAATTAGAAAGGAAGAATTAGAGGATGATCAAAATTATAGCCACTTCCCTGATTTTTCTTACTCTGCCAGTAGCAAGATAATAATCAGTGATGTTCCCAGTAGAAAGGATCACATGTGCCATCCTCATGGAATTATGATCATTGAGGATCCCACTGCATTAAACAAACCAGAAAAGCTAAAAAAGAAAAAGAAGAAAAGCAAAATGGATAGACATGGAAATGATAAATCCACACCTAAGAAGACCTGCAAAAAGAGGCAGTCTTCGGAATCCGACATCGAGAGTGTTATGTACACCATTGAAGCCGTTGCAAAAGGAGACTGGGGTGTTGACAAACTTGGAGAAACCCCTCGTAAGAAAGTCCGTACCTCTTCCAGTGGCAAGGGAAACATTTTGGATGTCAAGCCACCAAAGAAAAAAGTGAAATCAAAAGAGAAGAAAATGTCAAAGGAGAAATCCTCAGACATCACCAAAGAGTCAAGACCTCCAGATTTCATTAGTATCTCTGCCAGCAAAAGTATTTCTGGTGAGGTGCCAGAGATTATAAAAACAGAACCATTGCCCCCCACAGAGGAGGTCCTACCACCCAGCCTATCAGGACAGGCCAAGCCTGAGGACAGTGACTGTCATAGGAAAATAGAGACTTGTGGTTCCAGAAAATCCGAGAGGTCTTGCAAAGGTGCTCTTTATAAAACCCTAGTATCTGAGGGCATGCTCACCTCTCTGCGAGCTAATGTTGACAGAGGTAAGTAACTTCTACAAACCCCCAAAGAATACAAAAACAAGACAGAAATTCTTCATTAGATCTGTTGAAAAGAACCTTCATAAAGAACAATATGGTATTAAAATAGTATGTTTGTATAGTTCTTTATCATATTTATTTGTTGCTTTACCTACTTGTTTTCTAGCACTGTTAAAGAGAGTTTGTATTCATTTCATAAGTAGTTCTTTGTCTATAAATTTTCTCAGTAACTAAACCTCTTTGTTTTACTGATAGGGCGTGGCTCATTGTTTTGAAGGATTAGTATAATGGAGCTTTGGGTTAGATAGTTGAAATTGATGAAATTTACTGAATGAAGTAGATATATTTAGCAGGACCTTCATCTGTAAGCCCCAGAAGCAAATATTCTATGCAGCCCTCTCCACTAGGTAACCAAAAATGTAATTGAAGTATTCTTTAAAACAGGACAGCATACAGGAACTAGCTACTATGTATACCTTTATTTCCTAGAGTATTTCATATAATTTAATCTATTTTAAAATATAACATATGGTGAGAAGATTCTCTCTTGCCAAGCTATATTCTGACAAAGAGATGTGCATATCTTAGGTTTAATAACCCCTGAATGAAGATAACTTGAGAATACATAATTCTTTAGTGATGTCATTCCAGTGAGTCTTGGAAAATTTAGAATTAAAAGTATCTATCAGCAAAGGGCTTCCTTGCTTAAGTCTGATTCTCAAGTGGAAAACTTGGGAGTGATTAACTTGTCTCTTGAGTCTTATGGTACCTGCTTAGTTATGATAAGACAACTTATCTCAGGTTATAAGTTACCTTTTTTTTGGCCTGTTTTATTATTAAAGATAGTCCAGCATGAATCATCCTTGTTACAAACAGTATTACATAAAGTACATCTAAGGAGTGGATCGGTCACCTGTAAAGAAACTTAAGATGATTTCCCCAACCCCAGTATACTGAGCGCATCCTTTTTCATGGACTTCCTTAGGTAAACGAAGCTCAGGAAAAGGAAACTCCTCTGATCATGAAGGGTGTTGGAGTGAAGAAAGCTGGACATTTAGCCAGAGTGGGACCAGTGGGAGCAAGAAGCTCAAGAAGACAAAGCCAAAGGAAGACTGTCTCCTTGGGTAAGTGCCTTTGAGCAGTCAGCTGCACTGCACAAACCCCAGCGTGGTAGGATTTTCAAGGTAAATGTAATTACTCACTGCTGCTTTTGTGTGTACTTGGCCTGTATCATAACCTTCGTAAGCTCCCTAACAAACACAAATCAAGTGTATCACATGACTCTGCTAACATACATATTTTTAGGTGTGATAGAATTTATGTAGATTTTAAATTTGGATTTGAGTTTGAATCATGGTATACCACAGTGGGGATACTGCACATCCTCTGCTTTCATCAGGACACATTTTCCCATCTGTAACTTAGTATGGTTTTTAATAGTGTGTTTACATTTAGCCTATTTTATGTTCTATCTTTGTATTATAGTGCCATATGTATACTAATTAATATTTCTAGCTGTATATACATGTTTGTAAAATAATATAATGGAAAATATGAGGTTAATATAATTATGCTTCTACTTCTAACCTTGATTTGTTTAAACTGTTTTCTGTTGCTCTGAGATTAAAACATTAAGTTGAATGTACTCCTACCACAGAGAACATTCAGAACATTAACTATGCATTGAAATGTAGGACTAAGTAAGCAATGACATATATCAAGATAAAATCATTAAGAATCATTTTATAATATTATACCAAAAACTCTGAATAACAATCTTAATATAAACCATTTTGTTAGTAATTTAAGAGATACAATACTTTATATTGGCAAGAAAGTTATCTGCATATTCATTAGTACTGTTTTAAAAATCCTTTGAGATTTCTCATTAACCCAGTTTGAAAAGAATACATTGAATAGAAATAATTCTCCATATTTCTTCATAACTGTGTTTAAAACTATGCAAATTTTATGCATTTGGTGTATTTTATTTGTTTTATTCATAATATTTGCATTTCTATTTGTGGAATAATATAATATTTTTCCTCTGAAATTACAGCATTTTAAAGTCTGGTTAATTCTGAATCTCTAGGTCATCATAAAGTGGGAGGTTGGAAATTATCTCTCATGGGGCTGGCTCCTCAAGATTATTGAAAATAGAGTATTTGTAATTTTATATATTTCACATTTCATTTCTAATATTTTAAAAGACTGAAGTTCTTCAAATTAGTTTTGCTTACATTATGCTTAAGTAATGGCATGAAAATCCTCCCACTTGTCAATGTCAAATGATGCTGTCAAATTCAGACTTAGGAAAAAAAGTGATTCTTGAGCATTTAGCCTCCTGTTCTATATCGTCTGGAAGAAGTACCCATGCCTTGTAAATTTAAACACTTAGGGGAGCTAGAGAAGTGCTAGGGGGATAAAGCAACCCCCCCCCCAGCAGAAGTCTCTCTCTGATGCTCCCATCAGAAACTAAGATATGTGAGAGAGATGTTTATGAGTTTTCTTTGAGAAACAGGATAAGTTTGAAACATCTTTTGAAAACCTGTTCTTAAAAGAGATTGGTATGGTGTGTATGTGTGAATCATTTCTCATAAAGCCACATGTATGTTTCCTAGTAGTGTAAATCAACTGTAAACCTTACGGTTCTTTCCTCCTTTATCCCTTTAAATATTGACCTGTCAGGGTTTGCCTTGTTTGTAACATGCCAGGATAGTGCCTGAACACTGTGAAGTGCTGGTTCCTATCAGTTTTCTTTAGATTTGTAGATGAGCAATTTAAACCTTTTCATTTCATTCAGTATGCTATTTACTTAGTTAAATGTAGCCAAGAAAATTCACCTCAGTATTAGCAGTTCTAATTTTTAACTTCTCCAAGGAAAACATAGATGACTATTTGTTCTTTTTAAAAGCCAAAAGCAGACAGAATGTTGTGTCATACATCTATAGTTCTAGTACTGGAGGGAGGGGGCTGAGACGGAATTGTAGGTTTAAAGCCAGCCTCAGCAACTTAGCAAGACTGTTTCAAAATAAAAAAAACACTGAGGGTGTAGCTCAGAGGTAAAATGGGTTCAATCCCTAGTACCAAAAGAGCAAACAAATCCAGTCCCAAGATACCTAACAAGTTATAGTTTGCTTTTTCACAGTTGTCTTCAGTAGATATTCAGAGTATCTACAAAACTTATGATTTGGTGAAAGCTTTCTGATACTAGTAAGCTGATTAATATCAGACTTTCTATCAGCATTACTTTTTCTTTTAGTTGAGTAAGAAAAGTTGATTTTATTAAGGGAGGAGTATCACCACATCCTCCACCCTTCACTGCTTTGATAGAACTTAGTAATGACCATATTTTGTTGACTGTTCTGATGATCAGCTGACCCTCTTACCTCTGCTTCTCAGCTCTTGTACATTCCTCCAAAACCGAGAATGGTTTGTGTAGAGATATCTCAAGTACATCCCATAGCTAGAAGCCTAACACATGAGGTTCTCAAAAGCTGTACCAAAGCAACTCTCCTTTTTCCCATACCCCTTCCACTTTTCATCTACCAATCACAGAGTTCTCCTGCACTTCCCCCATCTTTCCAGAGTGCACCCTAGTTAATAAGTCTCACTGAATGAAAGCTAGCAGCCAGCCTAGGATCCAGGAGACATGTTGCCATTGCTGCAAGGGTCCTTGGAAACTGTCAGTACCAGCCCAAGGATTTCCTCACTTTGCTGGTGGATTTTTGGGTTATTGTGGTTTAAGTTAAATGGTGTTGCCTCTCTACAAGTTAAGTGTTTTTATTCTCATATAACCAACTCTCCAGATATTTTTTTAATATTTGAATTGGGTGTCTTAATCAAGTACCAGTCATTACTAGTCAGTAAATACATTTTTTTTTCCTTTTTGTAGTACTGGGGTTTGAAACAGAGGCATTCTAACTTCCAGCTACACTCTAAGCTCTGTTTTATTTTTATTTTAAAACAGTCTGGCTAGGTTGATAAGAGTCTCAGTACTTGCAGAAGCTGTCCTCAAACTTGTGATTTTCCTGACTCAGCCCCCCAAATAGTAGGATTACAGGCATGTGCCACCACACCCACATTCAGTAAACATTTTTGCAAACTCATAAAACTATCAGCATATTCCCATTAACAGTAAGATTGCCAATACATATCAATATATGTGAATCTTTAGAATGAGAAACTGACTGAATAGAGTATGCTTTGCACTAAACTTTGTGAGAAATTCTTATGCCAATGACAGAATGCCACATTCCCAACCTCAGATATATTCTAATATCTTAAGTGATGTTTCTACTTTTCTAAGGTAATAACATAATTTGTGATGTGAATTTACTAAGAATACTATGTTGATAAGTCTTCTCAAGCATTTCTAAAAAGGTATATTTTTTTTCTTATACAAGATTTATTTAAAATGCCCTAATTCCTACAAACTCTGTTTTTAAATGAAATATCTTAAAATATCTTGTGTTATTTTTGGTCTAAATATTTGATCATGCACTAATTGTTTCCCTTCTCCCTTTTAATAGCTCAGCAAAGCTGGATGAAGAATTTGAAAAGAAATTCAACAGCCTCCCTCAATATAGTCCTATTACATTTGACCGAAAATGTGTAACTATACCAAGAAAAAAGAAGAAGACTGGAAATATCTCCTCAGAACCATCTAAAACCAGCAAAGGTTAGCTGTCACCTGTACCTCCCTGCACTGTGGTCAGAGTTTCCACTGACCCCTTGACTAAACTTCCAAACCTCTCTTTAGATAAGTACAATAATTGTGAATTCAGGCAGTAGGGAGGCTGAATTTTAGGTTGCCTTCCAAGATTTTCTTGGACCTTGCCTCCCTTTTACGTTCTTTCCTTCTTGATTTTCCTTAGCTTCTGTCCTTTTGAATCTCAGTCTACTTCCTTTTGCCCTAAAAGGGGTATCCAAGCTTTTTTAAAAGTGATACACTCGGGTCTTCAACTTCTCCTCTCCAGAATTCTAACTTGGAACATTGAACTTTTTAGAAACTGCTGAGTCAGGTTCTTCTCTCCTTGAGTCTACAATAGGTTGGACTCCAAGCTGTAAAATTGTCCTGTTTGTCTGACAAGCAGAAGCTGTTCATTACTGACAGTATTGACCAAGTGAAAATTAAACTACCTACAATACTCCAGCTATACCTTCACTGGTTTTGTTAAGAAACATGTTTGTTTAGCATATTTAGCTTCTCCCCATCTCTGTCAGGGAAGCTCTCAAAATTATGACCGCGACTTTGTGGATCTCAACACTTACCAGTACAACACTCTCATCCAAAAGGGATTTTAAAGAGTGTGGGGGCATTTCCACTAGTTTCAACACCTGACATCCCGGTTGATATTTGTGGAGAGGGAGCTGGGGTGCCAAACATCCTGCCCTAATTAAGACATTTCAAGCACAGGGAAGATTGTTCTATAGAAAATGACACTTTGGCTGCTATTGGGAACTTGGTCTTTTGCTATTACTTTAATTCTAAAGATTGGTGGCTATCTTTTAGGGACAGGAAATGGAGAGATGACGAATTGGTGTGGCTCGGGTATAAGTTCTTCTAGCATCCAATTCTGAACAGGATTTGATAGAAGAGTTTGTAATTATTTTGCAAAGGTGGTTGCCTATTCCCTGTTATGTATCAAACCAGAATAATTCCCTTCTTTTGTGTACTTGGGTAGACAGATCAGATATTCAGATATAAATATTCATGGTAAGATACAGTTTTATGGATTTTAAGGAAATATTTAAGGAAAAACACTAGGGGAAATGATAATTTCTTAGAAAAAAATCCCTAAACTTTTCCCCCTCAAGACCTAAATACCCTTTGCATATTAGAATTATCACAACCAAAGAGGGTCTATATCTCATGACAATATTGAAAAACTGGTGAAAAATTTTCCTTCAAGATTAAAGGCAGGAAGGTACATAAAAGTCATTTTAGAATTACCTGTTTTCCTCTGTGGTTAATAAAAACCAGCCTAGTGAGTGAAGAAACAAAAAGGAAATGTTGTTGCGGCATCAGATTTGCTCATCTGGGAAAACAAAACAGCCGTGCAGCAAGATCTGCTAAGATGGATAGGAGAAAAAGTAAAGTAGACTTGTTGACAGGTAGGTGGCTGAGCACCAGAATGGATTACCACGTGAAATGGCAGGTTTTGTGCCCTGGAGATGTTTAGGAATAGGCAAAGTAGTCCATGAGACCAAAGATGCCAACTGTCTTGAGCTCCTGTAATTCTTAGATTTAAAGTTGCTGAAAAATATCTGACAAGCCAGTAAAGTAGGACTTAATTGATTGATGTACAGGATGCATTCCTTATCCCACTCCTTATAGTTCAAGACATTTATTTTACAGCTCTGAACTTAGCAAATTATCTACCAGGGAAGGTAACAATGGATTTATTTTTGTAAAGCTATAAAACCCTGAGGTTAGTATCTATTTTCATGAAAACTTCTCTTAGTTCTTTGTTGTCTGTTATATGATTTTCCTCTCTGAGCTGAGATTAATAACATTTCTTTTTATGTGAAACAGCTTTTTGTAGCATTGGATTATACTTCATATTGATATGATCCTAACTCTCATTACACTTCACAAACTGAAAAGCCACTGGTTTTTCTATGGCATATCAATAATTACATATGTGGGAAGTCTTTCCAAGGCTTCAGATTTTGTTCTGCATTCTGTTTTCATGAAGCAAAATGCAATTAAAATAAAGCAGAAATTAAATAATATATTCTCTATTTAACAAACGAAAGAAATAGTATTTGTGGCTGATTGTAATTTGGTATTAGCAACACCAATGTACTAAACTTCAGGTTATTAATGAAATTATCGTACCAGCTGTGCTGTAATTGCCTGATCTTTAAGGGATAGAGGAGATTGTTTTCTTAGACTCTAGACCCTTTGCACCTTTGCATAATGAATCTTTCAAAGCAAACACTGTGTATGAAATCATTAGTTCATAAGTAAAAAAGCATATGTCCATAGGAAGCTCATTTTTCCCCTAACAACTTGCCATTTGTCCATATTTTATTTCTCTTAATATTTGTTGTCATTCAACAGTCATTTTTTCCCGTGGCTTATACTTAGTACCCTTTTAAGTTACATAAAATATACATAATTTTCTGAAATGTAATTTATAGAAAAATTAATGATTTATAAATGTATACAGTTACATATCTCAGAATCATAGTACCCGCTAGGGTTTATTTCTTTAATTTCCCCTTGGTCCATTATTCATATCTGTTTTTCCAAATAGTCGCTTCCCTTTTCTTACTGTTGTTTCATTATGTCATTCCTTATGTCTATATAATGGGCCTCGTCAAAAACTTCACAATGAAAAGGTTGAAAATAACTAAGTGCCGTCTTTCTCCAACAGGGCTTGGGCTGTGTTATATTATAGGAGAACAGAGCATGATTTAGGAATAAAATTTCCTTTTGCCTCTAAGAAAAAATTATTCAGTAAATTATAATTTACCTCACAATGCAGTTCTGAAGTAGCCCAATCTGACATTGTTTCCAAACTGACATTTTTATGTTTTTACATGAAAGCTTTAAATTGTAAGTCTAAGTTTAATTGTAACCTCTTAAAATACTTATTTTGACACATTATTTTATGTATACTGCTGATTTTTGAAGCATTGTTTACAAAAGCATCAGAAGTCAGAGTTCTCTGCAAAATAGTAATTTTCAAATGGAAGTAGGGTCTTGGAGAAAAAGCAAATGGAGTTCAATTTAGAGTGTTTTAGAGTATTTGATTGTGCCCCGTCTTGGCCCTTGATTTTATTTCTCCTCTTTTATCCCTTCTATCTTTTCACACGTCTTTTTTCTTTATCAAACATAGTATTGTACCTTTTTATTTATTCATTTATTTTTGTGTATGGGGGTTTCTTTTTGTGGTATTGGGGGTAGAACCAAGGGGCCTTCTGCCACTGAGATACACCCCCAGTGCTATAAAGTTGCAGAGGGCCTCACTACTGCTAAGGCTGGCCGTGAATCTGTTTTTATCCTGTCTCAGCCTCCCAAGTACTGGAATTACAAGTGTACACTACCATGCCTTTAACCTTTTTATATTTTTAATCTGCAATTATAGTTCAACATAGAAATTTAAAATGGTTTAAGATTTGAGGATTTTTTTTAAACCACAGTGGTGGTAAAAGAAATGGGTTTATAAAATTAAAGGTTGACAGAAGTTTCTATCTGAAATTGAGTCACCCTGAGAAAGCTTTTAGTCCTGAGAGAACTGAGATCTGGTAACAGCACGCTAGCCTTTCCTACTAGGAAGTGACCACTTTCAGACTAGACAAGGTTCTGTGTTTTTCCAAAACTGTTTGAGAATTTTCATTGTTACCAAACTGTTTCAGGTTCAAGGTGACAACACATTTGTAACATGTTTACTGATTAATCTTAAGTCCTTTAACAAAACATGCATGTTGAGCCCAAGAAGATAATCTTCTACCTTAATAAATCTTAACCTGATTATGACAAATAAACTTATTGAGAACATACTCAGATCAGTAGATCCATGTGTCTAGCAACTGGGTACACTTTGTTATATATTATTTCAAAAGAATTTATTCTTTAGTTAATTACATATTACCTATGTGTCTAATTTAAAACTAACAGCCTAGTGTCAGGATAGTCTTTTTATACTTTAAAAACACAAAACTAGGCCAGGCGTGGTGGCGCACGCTTGTAATCCCTGCGCTTGGGAAGCAAAGACAGGAGGATCGCACAGGTTCGAAGCCAGCGCACTGGCTTAAGAGACCCTGTTTCCAAATTTAAAAAGTATAAAAAATAGGTCTGGGAGTGTAGCCCGGACGTAAAAAGGTTTCTAGGAACCCCAGTACCACAAAACACACACACACACACACACACACACACACACACACACACACACACCCCTATTGAACCTAGAGAAAAGCCACCATATGTCTGACATTGTTCCCAGCAACAGTTGTAAAGGATAGATTCACTAAATTCATCTTACCTTTTGACTTTGAAAAATTAGCATACCAGGCCGACACTGAAATGGCTTCTGTGTCACTACATGTTCTTACCCTAAAAAAGTTCATTTTTCAGCAATCCTTGAACAACAATAACATTTTAGGAAGGTACTGTTAACATCTGTTATCCCCTTGCTTGTGGTTGGATCTACCTAGCCATTGGTTTAGAGTATGGAGGAGACTGATACCTTTAGGCAGGAGATTGATACCTTCAGAACATAGGCCATCCTTCCCAGAGACTCAGGTGGCCCAACACTGCATGTTTTTTGTTAAGAGGAAGCTGAAGTTGATACAAATATTCTCTCAGGAAGTTTTTTTTTTTTTTTTTTTTAATGTGGAACATGCTGAAAATGGTATACAATTAAAATTGTGCTTAGTACCTTCCTCTCCCTTTTCCATTCCCCGCCTCCCAACAATGAGTGTCCAGGTTAGCCATGATATATTCATACTTTTACACATATTTGGATGTTGCTCCTCCAAGTTTTGTAGGAAAAGAGATGGAATAGAAACTTGAGATATAGAATGAAGAACACTTGGCAATTCTTTGTTTTCTGAATAGTTCTTTCTGAAAGTCCTCTTTGTTTTTTGGTTTCTCACCTTTTTTTCTTCTCCCATGGACACTTCTGTGTTACTGTAATAAATAAGGAAAAAAGATAGTAATAATTTTTATATTTCTAGTCATAAAGCAGAAATTAAGTTGTTCAGTTCTACACTCAAAATTTCTGCTTTTCAGTGACTCACAATTAGATCATATCTATTACTTTAATTTCAATTTTGTCACTTTGTTTGAAGAAGTTGTAATTTGCTTTGAGTATTTTATAGCTATAGCTTATGATGGTAGGTTGGAGTAAGGAATTTTAAAAATATAAGTCTAGCCAGGCATGTTGGCTCATGCTTGTAATCCCAGCATTTGGGAGACTGAGACAGCAGGATCATGGTTCGTGGACAGCCTCAGCTGCTACTTAGTAAGGCCCTTTGCAACTCAGTGAGACCTTGTTTCAAAATAAAGAATAAAAAAATAGGACTGGGGCGTAGCTCAGAGGTAGAATGCCACTGGGTTCCATCCCCAGTACCACCAAAAAAAAATTATATATATATATATGTGTGTGTGTGTGTGTGTGTCTATACAAGCTTTTCTGTGTATAAAAGCATTCTGGATGTTCTTTACCTCATGTTAATATTGTCTTTAGTTTTGTCCTAAACTTGGACTTTTTAGGTTTAGGTTTCTCTCATTTGGCTGGGTTTAAAAAAAATACATCCTTCTTTCCTAACCCGTTGTATACATCAATCAATTTGCTTCTGTGAAATACACGCACATGCACATGCACACACACATGCACATACCACACACACATTATTTTCCCTGTGTACCAATATATCATTATTATTATTTTCCTACAGGTAAATCACTATTGTCTTTATGGTAATGAAAAGTCTCAGATTTAATTTTCTACTTTCTCATATTTCTGGTATTTTTCATTGTCAGTGCATCATTCAGGTGTACTGGGCTGCAGTTTACTGAGTTTTATGAAATACATGAGGGAGTGATTGCAAAAAGATTATAGAGAACACCTATAATATTAGTGTAGCATGTACACATGACATATTTTCTTTGTGCTGGTTAAATTTATTTTCTTTTCTCTTGTTCACTTTTTCCCAAAGAAGCAAAAAAGGACTCTTTTTTCCTATTTCCATTTCCAACCACCAGGAGCCAATCCAGAAATGTATTTGCTATTGTTTATTTAGAATGGTGGCTTGGCTAAGCTGAGCATAGCAGCACATGCTTGAAATCCCAGTATTTGGGAGGCTGAGACAAGAGGATCACAGCTTGAGAACAGCCACAGCTACTTAGTGAGGCCCTTTGCAACTCAGTGAGACCCTGTTTTAAAATAGAGACTAAAATATCAGTCTGGGGATATAGCTCAGAGTTAGAATGCCCCTGGGTTCCATCCCCAGTAGAAAGAAAGAAAGAAAAAGAAAGAAAGAAAGAAAGAAAGAAAGAAAGAAAGAAAGAAAGAAAGAAAGAAAGGAAGGAAGGAAGGAAGAAGGGAGGGAGGGAGGGAGGGAAGGAAGGAGTGGCTTGATGTATGTAGTCATCAAAAAACAATTGCACAGATTTATGATAATAAGTGACTTCTGTCATTTCTTGTACCCATTGTGCCAAGCAGTGCTTTAAGATATCTATATATTCATGAAATATTTATTGAAAACATATCATATGCGAAGCACTTTTTTAGGCACTTAGATTATTTCTGCGAATTAAAGCCAAAATATCTACTGCCATGTAGGTTAAATTATATTGGAGCACCAGCCCATGAAAGAACTTAAAATAAGCAAATCATATTATGTGTTTGAAAGTAAGAAATTATATTGAAAGAATCGATTGACAAAACATTAGACAAAAAAACAAAAAGGAAAGGGAAGATTTGAACAACACTGTAAACCAAGGAGAAGTAACAGACGTACAAAAAAAACTCTACCCAACAATAGCAAAATATACGTGCTTCTCAAGTACACATGGAACAGTCTCTAGAATTGTTTATAAAATAAACCTGAAAATTTAAAAGAATTCATGTAAAGTATCTTCTCCAACCACAGTAGAGTACATTTAAAAATCAATAGTAGGAGTAAACTTGGAGAACTCATGAGCACATGGAAGGTAAACAACACACTCCTACATGACCATTATGTCAAGGAAAAAATTAAAAGGCTCATCATAAGGAACTTTGAGAAGAAAAAAAATGAAGACAGAGCATATCAAAACTTAAATGATGCAAAGCAATGCTTAGAGATCTCTAAGTTAATGCCTATACAAAGAAAAAAGAAAGATTCCAAATCAGTAATCTACCTAGTCTTTCCTGTTAAGACACTGGAAAAAGAAAAACAAACTTAACCTCAAAGGAAGTAAAGATTAGAGAAGAAATTAATGACATTAAATTAAAGAGCAGAAAAAATAGAGAAAATCAAAGATATCAAAACTAGTCTGTTAAAAAGAAAAATTGGAATTATTTAGCTAGATTGTGACCAAGAAAAAAAGAAAGATTCAAATTACTAGAATAATAAATAAAGTAGAGAACATTACTACTTTGTCAGCTTTTTGTGTCTGTGACCAAAATACCTGATAAGAACAATTTAAAAGAAAAAAGATTTATTTGGGCTCATGGTTTTTAGAAGATTCGATCTGTGGTGAGCCAGCTCCATTCCTTTGGGCCTGAGGTAAGACAGAACGTCATGGTGGAAGGCATTGTAGAGGAAACCTTCTCAGCTCATGGTGGCTGGGAAGCAGAGAGGGAGAAGATGGGGCCAGGGATAAGATGAACTCTCCTAGGGAACATCCCTGATTACCTACCTCTTCCAACTAGTTCCCACCTTCCAGTGGTAATGGATTAATCAATGGGTTAATCCATTGATGAAGTCAACACCCTCAGGATCCAGTCATATACCAGAGCCCATCTCTGGACATTGCTACACTGGGGACACATGAGGTTTTGGGGGGCATCCCAGATCTAAACTGTAACTTTACAGAAATGAGATATATGAGAATGTTATGAACAATTATATACTAATAAATTTGACAGCCTAGACAAAATAAAAAAATTCATAGTTATCAAAACCAACTTAAAAATAGATGATCTGAACTGACTGCAACTAATAAAGAGATTGAATTAACAATCTAATACACACTATCAGGTCGGTTTCTAGGCCTGGATGACTTCACCACTGAATTCTTCCAAACAGAATTCACATCAGATCTTCATAAATTAATTTCAAAGAATTAGGAGCAAATACCTACCAGTTCACTCTATTACTCTTCCTAATGTCAAACTAGACAAAGAAATGAGAAATACACACCAATATCTTACATAAATATGGGCACCAAAATCCTCAACAAAATACTAACAAACCAAATCTAGCAAAATTTAAGAGAAGTATTCATCATGACCATGTTAGGTTTTACCTAGGATTATAAAGTTGGTTTAATACCCCAAAAACAATTAATTAATGTTGCCATATCAGTATAGACCAAGAATCAAAATCACATAATATCTCAGAAGATGTAGAAAGAGTATTTGACAAAATTCAGTACTCTTTTATGGTAAATGCACTCAGCAGACTAGAAATAGAAAGGAATTTCCTAAGCCTGATAAGGGGCATATACAAAAAAATACAAACCTAACATTATACTTAATGGTGAAAGATTAGATGCTTTCCTGTAAGCTCAGGAACAAGTCGAGGCTATCTACTTCTGTCGGTTTTGTCCAACACTATTGGATATTCTAGCCAAAATAAATGAACAAACTTAAGAAAAAGTTAATGAAAACTATAAAGATGAAATAAAGATGATTGAAATAAGTTTAAAAATGCTTCAAGTTCATGGAAGACTAAATGTTAAGATGGAAACATTCCTCCTAACTGGTCTGCAGAGTCAACAAAATACCTCTCGGAATCCTACCTACCTTCTTTGTAGAAATTGATAAATGAACTGATAATTAACATGGACTTGCAATAGAGTTTGTAGAGCTAAAACAATAAAGTATTGGTTGATTTCAAATCTGACTACAAAGCAATAGCAATCAAGATAATGTTGTACTAGTATAAAAATAGACATGTAGAGCAATAAAAATGAATAGAATATACAGAAATAAACCCATACATTTTTGGTCAACTGATTTTCAACAAGATGACAAGGCTATTCAGTGGGAAAAGAAGTCTTTTCAAAAGATAGTGCTGGCTGGGCATGGTGGCGCACCCTTGTAATCCCTGCGCTTGGGGAGACAGGAGGATCGTGTTGGTTCGGAGCCAGCCTCACTGGCTTAAGAAACCCTGTTTCCAAATAAAAATATAACGTAGGTCTGGGAGTGTAGCCCGGAGATAGAAAGGTTTCCAGGAACCCCAATACCACCAAAAACACAAAACAAAATAAAAAAGATGGTGCTGAAACAATTGGATATCTACATGAAAAGAATGAAGTTGGACCCTTCCTTACCTTATTTAGTATACCAAATTTAACTTAAAATGAATCATACATAAATGCTAGACCTAAAACTTTAAAACTTTTCAAAGAAAACGGGTAAATCTTTGTGACCTCACATTAGCAATGGATCCTCAGATATGACATCAAAAACTCAAGCAACAAAAAACAAAAAGGTACATTGGACTGTATCAAAAATAAAACTCTTGTGCTGCAAAGAATGTTCCCAAGAAAGAGAAAAGTTTTTATCCCACTGAATGGCAGAAAATATTTGCAAATCACATATCTGATAAGAAATTTTCATCTAAAAAATATGTAAAGAATTCTTGCAACTCAACATTAAAACAAAAAGTAGGCAGGTGATACATAAATGACTCATATGCCTGACATTCTCATCTGTCAGGGAAAAGCAAACCAGAACCACAATGAGAAAGGTATAACTTCACACCCTTAAGGTAGGCATACTCAGGAAGACAGGTAGTAACAAGTGCTGGCAAGGATGTGAAGAAATTGATACCCTGCGCATTGCTTGCAAGGATGGAAAATAGTGCCGCTGCTTCATTAAATAGGTTCAGTAGTTCTTCAAAAGGTTAAACCTAGAGGTCCCACTGACCCAGCAATCTATTCCTAGGTACATGCCTAAGAGAAAGAAACACATGCATCCGCATAAAACTTATACCTGAATGTTGATGACAGAATTATTTATAATAGCCAAAAAGTGGAGACAGTCCATGCCCATTAGCTGTTGAATAGATAAATTGAATATGTGATATTCATACAATGAAATATTCATCCTGAGACATATTACACACAGCATGGATAAGCCTTTAAAACAGTATGATTAAATAAAAAAAGTCAAAACCCACTTATTATATGACATCATTTTTTTGAACTTTCCATAATAGAGATAAAAAGGATATTAATGAGCTGTGTGTGTGGTTTGCAATATTGTTTTCTAGTGCTTAGGAGGCTGAGATGGGAGGATCGCAGATTCAGGGACAGCCTCAGTAAGTAGTGAGACCCAGCAACTTAGCATGACCTTGTTTCAAAATAAAAGAGTAAAATGGGCTAGGGGTTTAGCTTAGAGGTAGAATGCTCCTGGCTTCAATCCCCAGTACCTCCTCATCCCACCCCATATACAATATTAGTTATTGCCTACTGATAGAAGGAATACAAGTATAGAATAGGTTGATAACTAAAAGGTGTGTGATTCATTTCTGAGGTGATGAAATGTTTTAAAATTGATGATAGTTGAAATATCTCTGAATACAAAAACCATTGAATTATATACTTTACATGGGTAAGTGGTGTGATGTGTAAATTTCAATGGAGCTCTTTAAGAAATTAGTTAAACTGGCAGGTCTCTGTAGGAAAGGGCATCACAAGTGATGGGCATTGGCTTGCAGTTCTACATAATGTGTTCTGGAGATAATTGAGCAAAGCTTCAAAGAAGGTGAGGAGGCTATTAGGATAAGCAAAGAATATTTTCTAGGTAATAGTAACAGCCAACACAAAGGTCATACAAGCAGGAGAGAGACCACATGGTGCAGGGAACAACCAGGAGGCCAATGCAGCTGGTGAGAACTCAAGGCACATAGGAGGCTACTGACACAGTGGGACTTTGAATCCCGTAGGGGCTTTCAGGTTTCTAAGAGTGCTGGCTTTTCAAATACACAGAACAAAGAGCGTGACTGGAGTGATGCATTCCTGAGTCCTCAGCCTATAGGTGGCATCAAAAGCCCTGAGACTAGAAGTAATTGCCAAAGGAGAGAACAAACAAGCAGAGAAGAGGACAAGGACCAGAATCTAAGGCATTCCAAAATTTAAAATTTTGGGAAAAGAGGAGGAAGCAAAAGGGACACCGAGGAAAAGATGGGAAAGATCGGTGAGGGAAGAGAGAGACAAGAAGGCGGTATCTTTGAAGCCCCAGTGAAGGAGGCCGTCAGAGCAGGGGGTGGAGTGGCCACACTGGAGCTGCAGACACATCCCAATGAGGATCAGCTGTGACCTTTGTGGCAGTGGATTGTTGACCCCAAGAAGAGGTTTTCTTGAGTGGCAGGATGGAAGCCTGGTTGGAATGAGTTTGAGGCAGAATAGGAGCGAAATTATAGAGAGTATAGGCAGCCCTTCTCATTCTGAAGAGAATTTTGCTGCAGAGGTGGGGTCGGGGGACAGAGAAGTAGGGTAGTGAGTGCTGTGAGCAAAGTCTGAGCAGAAGCTTTTTTTTTTTTAATGACACGTTTATATACTGATGAAGATGTTTATATACACTAGAGAGGAGTGTGGAGAAGTGGCATGTTTATATACCAGTGGAATGTGCCCTAGAGAAGGGAGGATGGGCTGGGGCATGGGTGGCAGAAGTAGCTGGGCAGATGCATAGAGAGCTCATGGCCAGCTGGAAGCAGAGCACAGGCAGTTGTGAGGGTGTGTTGCAGGGGCGCTGAGACACTTCTCACCTCTTAACCCTCACAACAACTCTGTGAGTTAGGCACTGTGATGACTCCCATTTACAGATGAGGACTTGGAGGTTATATAAAATTATTCACACAGGAATATCCCAGTGTAAAAGCAACCGTTTTAGAGAGGACAATGCTACTATTGGAATTTCTAATTAACTGGAAAACCTCAATTCTGTTTTCATAAGACAAATAAAATAGAATCTGGGATTTTTCCCCCTCCCATCCAGAAAAAAAGTTTGTAGCAAATATTTCTTTTTTGTTTTGTTTTTAAATCACTTTTGTCTTCTTAGAATAGACTCAGAAAAGGCGAAAAAATTACTTAATATTTTCTGGTCATTTGTCATCCTTAAAGTGCTATCCTTGTGAAAATCAGTTTCTTAGGAGAGGCTAAATGCACATGCCATCCTTTCCTTCATGGTAGTTAGGTGTCTAAAGTGAACCCTTTTCTCTGTAACAGACTATCACCACTGTGCTGTTACTTCTTGCAGTCCTCTACCTACTAAATCTGCAGTTTCTCTTTAGGGAGTTTCAGCCCTAATGGAGGTTTCTGCCCAATACATTTCCAAAGAAAATCTCACTGGGTTTCAAATAAGCCTAAAGAAAAGGATGGAGTGCCAGCTAGATTAATGAAGATGCAAGATGACATTTCTTACAGCTCAATTTATTCAGTCCAAAGAGGGAGGAGGGTGTGATTGTTTAAAAACACACAGTACTGTTTTTTGAAACATTGTACATTTAAAATATAATTATATTAATATTGTCTGTAGGTCCTTTCCAGTCTCAGAAAAAGAACTTATTCCACAAAATTGTCAGCAAATATAAGCACAAAAAGGAGAAGCCTAATGTTCCGGAAAAAGGTATTGGTGCCTTCCATCCTCCATTAAGGTTTCTCAGTCACCTCCATTGCAAACTCATCTTTGAGCAATGCTTCCGTGCACCACCTTTGCTTTCTCCTCTCTGTGCTTGCTTCCGTGCCACCAGCTCGTGAGGCAGAATTTTCATTCTTTTTAGACTCTGTAGCTAATTGCAAATTTCCTTCAGTTGGATTCCTACTTGTCTCTGTGTAGAGTTCCATATGAATCTTTAAATTGCTTCTTTTCACCTACACTTGGTGCATTCTGTAATTTATTTTTCTTGAATTCTCATCCACTTATTTTCTTTGGCTCTTCTTGTTTTTCTCATGTTTGGCAAACTTTCACACCATAACCACATGTTTTTACTCCCTGAAATCTTCATATTGTTAGGGAAGCCCTACCATCTCTACACTTTCTCTCACCCTACGGGGATTTGTGTGGACTTTTTTCTCCACTCCTGAGTCTTAACCTCTTTTCCCTCTCACCTGTATACTTCCTCATTGATTGGATTCTCCTCCCTACCTCCTTCAGTCACATAACTTATTTCCAGAAGGCACTAAAGACTTCACTCTCCCCCTCATTTCCTCTGAACATCTCACTCATTTTATGGTCTTGATGGCCCTCATACCCTCCTCAGGGATCATCTTAAGATGTCTTCCTTCTCATGGTTCAGGATTCCTGTTCTTTCACATAAAAGATAAATCTTTCCATCTGGCTCAGCATAGCCATGTGTCCTGGAGGTTAGGCTTTGTTAGTGTCTCCCTGCATGTCGGTGTCAAGCTACGATAAACCTGCTCATCTGATGCCCATTTGCATCCTACTTGCATGGCCAGATATGAAGCATGTCATGTTTCTGTATTGAGGCTTTAAATGCACCTGTGTCTAGGCACATGAGCCTGTGTGTTCTAGTGCATAACCCTTTACTTAAGTTGAGCTCTCATCTCCACTTCACCTTCTTTCCGTTTTGTGCATTTGTTATTTTTTCCTTCACTTCCAGTAAAGAAAGATTAGTCTTTAGGTAAAGAAGGATTGTTCTTTAGTCATTTCCTTTTACTGAGTTTCAGATTATTTGATTAAAGTTGCAGAAGTTATCTAATAGTATATTTCATAAAAGGCAAAATTTGTTTATCTTTTTCCTCTTAGGTCAGTTGGCAAATAGAATTTTGAGAATAAAATAATTGAAGTAAAATTCCATTTCACTTATGTGATGTTTCATGTTTAAGTTATTTTGCTGTATATTATCGTAAATTTTATACTATACATACCTGTACTCAGAATAGAGTTTTACTTTTTTTTTCATCTTGTTTTTAGGAAGTGGGGATAAATGGTTAAACAAGCAACTCTTCTTGGATACCATTCACCCTACAGAAGGTAAAAGACAATGTATTTATTGTTTAATTTCAGGTTGCCAAAGCTGAAATAGTTAATTTTTATAGGCTTACAAAAGATATAATTTATACACATCCAGTCAACAACATTAGGACTGTATGTTTATAATTAGGTTAGTTTTAACTTTCAAATCAAAACTACTTATTTTGAGGGCCTCTTCCAAGGAACAGTGTCATGTGGTGTTTAATTTTGTTAAAGGGGAATTTGTAACCTTTGCATTACATTAACCAGAGATTTGAGCTTTTTACAACCAAGTATGTCTAGCATTGGACTTTTTTGTCTCTTTTATGTTCATAGGAGTCAGAACAGGGCACTATGGGGCTCCCCTGCTTGGCCAAACACAGGTGGAAATTATTTCTGACCTGGATGTTTTCCCTCGCTCATTTCCCAGTACGTTAAAATAGAATGTCCTTAAGGCTTATGTGTGGCCAAAGAAAAACATAGTATTAACTAATCATATTATAGGTCCTACTTCCGATTTTATTTTGAAAGTTCCCATAGTCATATTTGTTGGTGGCTTTAATGACTGGAATATGTTGAATACTTAAATGAGTACTAATTTCTGTGATGGTTAAGGAGCCATCCTTCCCTTTATCCCATTGATTCCTTATTCTCATTATAGATCTTTTTTAAAGACCTGAATGCTTTTGTAGTGCTTAATTAAAAGTTACCTCATTTAAAAATAGAGAGAATCTTCCAGTTTTGGCTCTTTTGATTTACTTATGTGTAGAAAAGGAAGTTAATAACCAAGCCCACATCTCTTGTCTCTCAAATATACTCTCTTTCCTTTAATGAGAAAGATAAAAAAAATCAAAATGCACATTAAGCCTAAATTGTTTATCAGAAACTCATATTCTGAAGATGTTAATTAAAAATGCTCAAGTTGCCAGGTGTGGTGGCTCACGCTTGTAATCCCTGCGGTTGGGAGGCAGAGACAGGAGGATCGCGCAGGTTCTAAGCCAGCCGCTGGCTTAAGAGACCCTGTTTCCAAATAAAAAAATGTAAAAATAGGTCTGGGAGTGTAGCCCGGAGGTAGAAGGGGTTTCCAGGAACCCCAGTACCACCAAAAAAAAAAAAGCTCAAGTTTGAGTTCATATCTACCATAAGCTTTTGTGGTTTGGTAGGAACAGTTTACACAAGTCATATTTGCTTTCACATAATTTTACTTTATAGAAAATGTCATTGTGCCTGTTTTCTGACCTGTTTTCTCACATTCATAACCTGTGGAGGCAAAACAAAATATGAATTGGGCTGTTCCCACTCTTAAATACTAACATTGACAAACTGAAATATTAGCTCTTTATGTATTTTAAAAATTATATTCCACACAGATTTGATAAATGTAAGACACTGGCGACCTATGGAAGGAGTCTAAAGGCATTTAAGACCACGTTACTCTTTCCATGGAATGATGCCATTGTAACTATTTTGTTTTAGCTCTTGATACTAAAAAGACTGCTGAAGTGCCAGAATGGTAGAAAGAGCATTTATCTGGGAGTTAGGAGACCCAGATTTTCATATCAGCCTCTAATTAGCACTTTTTGGTAGAATAGAGTATTTAACCTCACCAAGATTTACTCTCCACATTTGTACTAAGTACATATGTGGTTCATGTGCTGAGGGATTGGATGAATGATAGGATGTAGTAATACATAAATTTTATTTCCCCCTAACACTTGATTTTGTTACTGTGGTATCTTGAGTGAGTATTGTGATGCTGGAAGCACCATATTCTGCAGCCCTCGTTTTCTGTCTTTTGGGGGTTGAAAAGTAAATCAATTTTGAATCTTTTAGGTCAGGACCCTAGATACAGTCTATAAGATAGGTAGTCCTATTTATAGGTTAGCAGAAATAGGGTTATTGGTGGTATTTAATTATACATATTATTAATGTGTATAGTACAAAATTTTGAAGAGAATACACTGAAAAAATATATGTTCTTTTGCTTAGTATAAAATACAAACTCATTTTACATGGCCAGGAAAAAAAAGAATCAATTTGAGCATCACAAAATTACTAGTAATTTAAAGTGACCTTTTTGGCTATTTATTTTCATACCATCTCCACAATTTACTTGTTCAGGTAGTGCCTATGTGGTTTTTGAATTACCCAGACCCTTTACGTCATTTTCCCTCTCACCTATGACTGTATCACTGCTTATTAAAATTTTGCCCTGGAGGATATAAATACATAAGAACAGAAAATGAAGCCATAATACAGGATAATTTTAACATGTGTAAGCTGTCCTGCACTCAGCCAAGGCTGTGCAGTTACTCATCTGTTCTTTGAATTCTGTTAAAGTAGGTGACTTAAAGTTCATTATGCCTCCTTTATAACAACTTGAGTATAATTGTTTTTTCAAAAATAATAGAAATCTTCAGATGTGTAATAATACATCTGAGGTTTAAACTCTAAGCTTATAATTGCCTTAGTGTTTTTCTCTTTAATTTAAAATTTAAAATGCCTAAACCACTTCATAAAACTTTCACATATCCAAAAAAGAAGGAAAAAAGATTGCCTGTGACCTAGACTTAAGGTAAAGCTTTCTGATAAACTAAGAAAACATGCCTCTACAACTATGTTTCCATGATCTATGGTATCCTATATTCATACATAAAGCTGCTTCCAATCACAGCAATGGTGTTATCATGATAATTAACACATATCATTATTTTATAGTTTACAAAGAGATTTCACATATGTATTTCTAAATTTTCATTTTACTAGCAGCCCCATTGAATTAAAGAGGGTTTATTGAAGCATGACCAACAGAATCAAACAGGAAGAAACCAGGATTCTTTCCACTTAAGCTCTTTTTTTTAAGGAATATCTATAGACACTTAGCCCTCATTTCATCCAAATGTTTTAAATATTGAGTAAATCTTACCCCAGAAAAAACACCAACCTCAGACTAAGGATGTCCATTAGATTAGTTTCTTTGCAGTATGTAAATGTAAGAATGGGAATAGAAAGGGAAGTTTTCACATGACCCATAGTATCCAGTCTCACTTGAACTGGGTCTCTCAGGACCCTAGATACAGTCTCATTTGATTCTTTTTCTTGTTCTGTCCAATATCTGACCACTGTTTCATCTCATGGGAGACCAAAAGCAGTGAGATTTCAGATCTGGCTTTCATAATTTCAGTGCAAGTTTGAATGCCCCAGTTAGAAAATGAATTTGGGATGCAGAAGGAAATACAACCAGTGATGTTTCCTTGTATTATTGAATCACTTTGAACCTCACTGTGGTGTATAATTATAATGCACCAATAAATGTTTTTAAAAAGTGAATTGATGGTTTTAGTGGCCTCCTAGGGTGCCGTCCAAGTACAGAACTGCTTTCCCAGAAAACTCACTCTACATTTTGGGAGTAGGTTTTGGAAAACAAGACAGTCCTTTATTGCCACATTCCTAATGTGGCTCCAGGAGTGAGCTCACATTATCACTCTCAGATGACATGCTCCAAGTGTGTTATGGTTATTATTGAGTGTAAAAACTAGCCCAGTAGACTCATTACATAATGCTTTATAGTTCTGTGTGTTCAGTTAAAAGCCAAAAGAGAAGTAATTCATTTGATTTTGGATAACAAAGCCTTCCTTTTTTCACATTTCCATTAGTTGGGATGTGGAGAGAGGTGCTTGTTTTCCTTTCTGAGCTTTCTATGTCCCACACCACCCAGCCTTTCGTTTGCTTTGCCAGTGCAGATGAACTCAAATCTGCTGTTTTGCTCCACACAACTGTTTCTTTGACTCAATCTTACCTGCCTTCCCCAATTCTATCTTAGGAGAAGGTTCTCCATGAGGGCTGACCTTGAAGGCTGTTCTTGACGTAGGCCACCAAACAAAACTTCTGGTATTAACACCTGGGTCAAAGCATGGACCAAGACTCTAACCTCCTCTAAAACTCTAGCAAGATCATATATTGTTCCTTTTCAAGTATGGACAATGTATAGGGCCTGTGATTACTTCTAGATCTAAGTGATTACTTCTAGATCTAAGTGGGTTTAGAGAAGAAACTTCTAGGTAAGTGGCTTACCTCATAATGGGACTTTTATTTTTTTTTTTTTTTTTTGCGGGTCTGGAGATGGAACCCAGAGGCATTTGACCTCTGAGCTATACCCCCTGCCCTATTTTTTATTCTTTATTTTGATGATTGCCATTTTGTTTGGAAACAGGGTCTCACTAAGTTGCTGAGGGCCTCACAAGTAGCTGAGGCTGTCTTCGAACCCGTGCGATCCTCCTGTTTCAGCCCCCCCAAGTGCGGGGATTACAAGCGTGCGCCACCACACCCAGCTGATTCTTTATTTTGAAACAGGGTCTCACTAAGTTCTGAAGGGTCTCACTAAGTAGCTGAGGCTGTCCGCGAACTGCGATCCTCTGGTCTCAGCCTCCCGAATGCTGGGATTATAAGCATGTGCCACCACGCCCGGCTATAATGGGACTTATGAGAACTTCCAGTGATTTTTTTTCCTTTTTCACTTTGCCTGCAACCTATTCACTCCTTCACTGTTTCCAAATACACCTGTACACTGTCTTCAAATATACCTGTGTCAAAGACTTGAATGTTGTTGTTATCTTTTGGCTAAGTAACTGAAATGAGGCTCCCTTCTCCCTGATGAAGACCCCAGTTTTAGACTGTGTAGCAAACTCAGAATTATATAAGGGTTAAATGGCTCCTTTAAAGCTAGTCTAGTTCAACATCTATTTTAACCCGTTGGCTTCTTGTCTGCTGTCTTGAGCTTTGCCTAGTCTAATCTGCCTTTGGGCTTGAACTCCTCCCATTTGTAATCCTTTTGCAGCCATGCCCTTTGGTTTCTAATTGTGGTTTTACCAGTATTTCTGGAACAAACTAGAAAAGGAACCACCACTGAAGAGAATGAAAACCATTTGAAAGGTCTCCAATAAAAAAACAGAAAAACAACAAAAGATAGAGCTAGTCAAAGGAGTCCTATTCCTCAGCCTTGGGACTCTGAGCTGAATGGAGGCTCCCTTCTCCCTGACGAAGACCTCAGTTGTAGACTGTGTGGCAGACTCAGAATTATTTTAGGGCTAAATGGCCCCTTTAAAGCTAATTTAGTTCAACATCTATTTTTACATTAAGAAATTGAGACCCGTGGTCCCAGTGTTAGTAACTTAATCCAGCTAGGTGTAATGGCACACACTTGTATGTAATCACAGTACTTAGGAGGCTGAAACAGGAGGATAGCAGGTTTGAGGACAGCCTCAGCAATGTAGCAAGACTCTCAGCAATCTAATATGACTGTTTGAAAAACAAAAAGGGCTGGAGGTATACCACTGAAATAGAATGCCTCCAGGTTCAATTCTTAGTATCACAAAAACAAGTAGAATCCTAGGTATCTCTTTTACCGTGTTATTATGATTACCCTGTACACTTTGTGTGAAATCAGATCATCTTTCCCAACCCACTTGTCATTTTTCCAGTGTCCATGCCTTTTATCTCCTTGGTTCTTCTTTCCATAAACAGTCATTCTGATATAATATACTTTTCATCTTTGCAATCATATAGTGCCCCCCTTTCCACAGTTCTAGATTTTTCTAGGAAGAAGTAGAAAAGGGAAGACTTATTATTATTTCTTGGAATGGCCATCTGTCATATAGTGATCACATTGGAGAGGTGATCAGAAAGGATAGCTGATGGATCTGGATAAAAACTGGAAATGGCAAAGCTTATGAATGTGAAATACAGGTTATTTAATACTCATTATGAATTCAGATCTTGACTTCTCAGTGCTTATATGAGGCTTCGAATTTTATTTATGTTTAATTTTTTATTGGTGCATTGTATCCATATATTATAATGGGATAAAAAACTTATGTAGACATACATGCACACATTGCCCAGTTAGCCCCTACCCAGTCCCCACCCCTTTCCCTCCCCATCTCTCCTTCCCTTACTTGGCTTAGTGGTTGACATCAGTATGTTTAAGTACATCATGTGCTTTAGAGAGTTTCCTTCTTCCCCCATCCCATCCCCTCAGGTTGCCTTATCAGATCTCCTTTTTCACCTAGAGTTCCTCTGAAGACCCACTTCTCCTTAGCTTTCACAAATTAGGGAAAGCATCCAGTGTATATTTTGTGACTGACTAATCTCACTGAGCATAATGTCCTACAGTTCCATCCATTTCCCTGAAAATGATGTAATTGTGGTTTTTGTTTTATGGCTGTATAAAATTACATTGTGTACATCTCACAGTTTTGCAATCCATTCATCTGTTCATAGACATCTTGGCTGGTTCCATAGTTTGGCAATGGTGAATTGTGCAGCTATGAACATAGATAGACACGCATTAGTTTGGTAGTTTGGTTTGCTTTATTTGGGGTAGATACCCAGAAGTGGTATTGCTGGGTCAAATGGTAGATTTGTTCCCATTCTTCTGAGGATCCTCCATACTGTTTTCCAAAGTGGTTGCACTAATATGCAATCCCACCAACGATGTTTTAGAGTTCCCACTTCTCCACATCCTCGCCAGCATTTGTTGTTGTTTGTGGGGTTTTTTGTTTTGTTTTGTTTTTTAGGGGGTTTTTTGGGGGGTGGTACTAGAGTTTTTGGAAACCCTTCTACCTCCGGGCTACACTCCCAGACCTATTTTATATTTTTATTTGGAAACAGGGTCTCATAAGCCAGTGAGGTTGGCTTCGAACCTGCGCGATTCTTCTGTCTCCGCCTCCCAAGCGCGGGGAGTACAAGCGTGCACCACCATGCCTGGAAGTTGTTTGTGTTTTGAATGGTTGCCATTCTAGTTGGAGTTAGGTGGAATCTCAGGGTAGTTTTGATTTGTGTCTCTCTGGTTACTAATAATGTTGAGCATTTTTTCATGCATTTATTAGTCATTTGAATTTTTTCTTTCATGAAGTGTTTGTTTAGTTACCTTGCCCATTTTTTGATTGGATTATTTGTTTTTTTAGTGTTGAGTTTGAGTTCTCTGTGTATTCAAGATGTTCTCTATCTGAGGAGTAGGTGGCAAAAATCTTCTCCCATTCTGTTGGCTCTCGGTTGAGGTTCTTGACAGTTTCCTTTGCTGAACAGAAGCTCTTCAGTTCCATGCAATCCCACATAATGATTCGCCTTTTAATTTCTTGTGCCTTTGGGGTCTTGTTGAGAAGATTTTTATCTGTGCCTGTGTGTTGCAGTGTTGGACCTATGCCCTCTTCAAGGAGCCTCGAGGTCTCTGGTCTAATTTCCAAGTCTTTCTTTGATCCATCTTGAATTGACTATTGTTCAGGGTAGAAAGTGGGATTTATTTCAGTTTTTCTGCATATAGTTAACCAGTTTTGCCAACACCATTTGTTGAACAGACTATCTTTCTTCCAGTGTATGTTTTTGGCCCCTTTGTCAAATATCAATTGGATTTAAGAGTGTAGATTTGTTTTTGAGTCTTCTATTCTGCTCCATTGGTCTGTGTATCTGTTGTTGTGCCAGTACCATGCTATTTTTATTAAAGTGGCTTTGTAGTATAAAGTCAGGTATTGTGATTCCTCCTGAATGGTTTTTGTTGCCGAGGACTACTTTGGCTATTCTGGATTGTTTTGTTGTTCCAAATGAATTTAAGGACTGATTTTACTATGTCTATGAGGAATGATCTTGGTAACTTAATGGGTATTGCATTGAATCTGTAGGTCACTTTTGGAAGTATGGCCATTTTGATGATATTTATTCTGCCTATCCATGAACATGGAAGATCTTTCCATCTTCTAAGTTCTTTGATTTATTTTTAAAATATTTTATAATTTTCAGAGGTCTTTTACTTCCTGGGTTAAGTTTATTCCTAAGTTTTTTTTTTTTGTGGAAAATCCTGAGTGGAAATGTTTTCTGAATTTCTTTTTCAGTGGATTTATGGTTGGTGTATAGAAAAGCTTCTGATTTTTTAAGATTGATTTTTGTATCCAGACACTTCACTGAATTTATTTATCAATTCTGTAAGTCTTTTGGTTGAGTATGTTGGGTTATCTAAATATAGTATGTCATCTGCAAATAGTGAAAGTTTGAGTTCTTCTTTTCCTTTTTGTACTCCTTTGATTTCCTTTCTTTTTTTTTTTTTTTTTTTTTTTTTTTTTGCCTTATTGCTCTGGCTTGGGTCTCAAGTACTATATTGAGTAGAAGTAGTGATAATGGACATCCTTGTCTTGTTCCTGTTTTTAGGGGAATTCTTGAAGTTTTTCCCCATTTAATATGATGTTGGCTGTGGGCTTATTGTAGATTGCCTTTATGATGTTGAGGTATGTTCCTTCTATTCCAATTCTCTGCAGTGCTTTTATCATAAATGTATGTTGGATTTTATCAAAGGCTTTTTCAGCATCTATTGAAATGATTATATGATTTTTGTCTTTGGTTCTGTTTATATGATGAATTACATGGATTGATTTTCATATGTTGAACCACCCTTGCATCCCTGGGATGAACCCTACCTGGTTATGGTATATGATTTTCTTGATATGGTTTTGAATACTTGTTGCTAGTATTTTGTTTAGCAGTTTTGCGTCCAGGTTCATCAAAGATATAGGCCTGTAGTTTTCCTTCCTTGAACTGTCTTTATTTGGTTTTTGTATTAATGTGATGTTGGCTTCATAGAATGTATTTGGGAGAGTCCCGTTTATCTCTATTTTGCAAAATAGATTGAGGGGTATAAGGATAACCTCTTTTCTAAAGGTTTTATAGAATTCAGTTGGAAAACCATCTAATCCTGGGCTTTTCTTTGATAGTAAGCTCTTTATTGCTGTTTCAATCTCTTTGATTGCTATTGGTTGGTTTAAATTTTCTATGTCTTCTTGACTTAATTTAGGAAGGTTTTATTTATCTAGAAAGTTGTAAGTTTCCTCCAGATTTTCCATTTTGTTGAAGTATAGTTTTTTTAAAGTAATTTCTGATAATCCTCTCGATTTCTGCAATGTCAGTTGTGCTATCTCCTTTTTCATCTTTTATCTTCAAAATTTGGGTTGATTCTCTTTTTTTTTTTAGTTAAGTTGGCTAGTGGTTTATCTGTCTTGTTACTTTTTTCAAGGAACTAGCTTTTGGTTTTGTTGATTTTCTGTATTTTTTTTTATTCTCTACTTCATTTATTTCTACTCTGATTTAACAATTTCCTGTCTTCTCCTGGCTTTGAAGTTAGATTGTTCCAGCTTTTCAAGGGCTTTGAGGTGTGTCATTAAGTTATTTATTTGATGATTTTCTGTTTTTCTTATGTGAGCACTCAGTGTTATAAATTTTCCTCTTAATACTGCCTTCAATGTGTCGCAGAGGTTTTGGTATGCTGTATCTCTGTTTTCGTTTGTTTCTAGAAATTTCTTGATTTTACCCCTTACTTCTTCTATGACCCATTCTTCATTTAGGAGTGTGGTGTTCAGTCTCTACATGTTTATGGGGTGTCTCTGAGTCTTCTTAAAGTTGGGTGAAATATTCTAGATGTGTCTAGTAGGCTCATTTGATTAATGGTGTTCTTTAGGTTTGAGGTATTTTAACTGACCTTTTGTCTAGAAGATCAATCTAATGGTTTGAGAGGTTTGTTGAAGTCTCTCGGTATTATTGTATTGGGATTTATATGTGACTTAATATCACAAAAAGTTTGTTTTATGAAAGTAGCTGCATCTAAGTTTGGGGCATAAATGTTGCTTATCATTATTTCCTCATGCTGGATTGTTCCTTTTACCAGCAAAAAATGACCATCTTTGTTCTTTTTTGTGTGTGTGTGTGATACTGGGCCTGGAACCCAAGGGCTTTCTACCTCTGGGCTATACTCGCAAACCTATTTTACATTTTTATTTGGAAATTGGTCTCACTAAGTTGCTGAGAGCCTCACCATGTAGCTGAGACTGGCTTCAAACCTGTGCGATCCTCTTACCTCGCCCTCCCAAGTGGAGAGATTACAAGCGTGTGTTACCACGCCCAGCCATTGTCTCTTCTAATAAGCTTGTGCTATAAGTCTAACTATATATCATAGTTACAACTCCTGCTTGTCTTCGAGTTTCATTGGCATGGATTACCTTGCTCCAGCCCTTTACCTTAAGTTTGTTGCTATCTTTACTTGTATGGTGTGTTTCTGTAAGCAGCATATAGATGAGTTCTGGTTTTTAATCCATTTTCCCACTTCATGTCTTTTATTGGGGAGATGATGCCACTTACATTCGGTATGATTATTGAGAGATGATTTTTAATTCCTAACTTGTTGAAATTTTACTTCTGTTTGAAATACTGTTTGTTCTTTTCTTAGTTGCCTGCTGAATGGAAATTCATGTTTCTCTGGTTCTGGCATGTATAACTTGTTTCTTCTTTGTAGTTAATCTCTTTGAGTATTTTCTCTAGAACTGGTTTTGAAGACATAAATTCCTTCAGCTTCTCTTTGTAATAGAAGATTTTTATTTTCCCATCTAATTTGAGAGGTAGTTTTATTGGGTAGGAGATTTTTGGCTGCAAGTTATCTTTCAGAGTTTGGAGTATGTTACTCCATGCCCTTCTGGCTTTCATGACTTGGTTTGGGAAGTCTGGAGTAATTCTAATTGGATTCCCTCTGAATGTTACTTTTTCTTTTGTTTTTGTTGCCTTTAAGATTCTCTCCTTGGCTTCTACATTGCACAATTTGCCTATTATGTGGCGTGGGAAACCTTTTCTCTGATATTGTATAAAGGGGATTCTATAAATTTCCTGTACCTGTGTGTCAATCTCTTGCTCTATGTTTGGTAAATGTTCTGCTGTTACTTCTTTGAAAAGATTGTTGAGCCCCTTGGTTTCACCTTCTTTTCCCTCCACTATACCAATTATTCTTAGGTTAGCTCTTTTAAGATGTGCCCATATTTCGTCAATGTCTAATTTCTGCTGTCAAATTGGTTTTTTTTTTCTGTTATAAACTATGTGTTCATTTTGGGAGTGATCGTCTTCTAGGAGCGAGATGCTACTCCCCATGTGGTCTAAGCAATTGTTTATAGTTTGATAGTTTGAATAGATGCCTTTACTTCAGCAACTGTATCCTTTATTTCTTTCCTTATTTATTCATTCATTCATTCATTCATTCATTCATTCATTTTGCAGGTCTGGGGATGAAACCCAGGGGCGTTCGATCTCCAAGCTACACACCCTGTCCTGCTTTTTATTTTTTATTTTGAAAGAGGGTCTCACTTTGTTACAGAGTGCCTCACAAAGTAGCTGAGGATGTCCATGATCCTCTGGTCTCAGCCTCCCAAAAATGCTGAGATTACAAGCGTGCCCCACCATGCCCTGCTGCATCCTTTATTTCTTTCAGACTCTCTAAATTCTTTTTGGAATTCCTGTATTATTTCTGCAGTTACGTTCCTGATTTGACCTTCAGGAGATCTCTGCAATTCTGTGTTATCAGGTTCTGTAATTGTGGAGTTGTGGGAGCTCATTGCTCCCTTGTTGTTCTTCTTTTCATGATTCAGAAGTTCGCCTCTGTTGCTTTTGATAGATTTCTCTCAGTCTCTAGGTGTCAGCTGGTATATCCAAGGGCAATTTGTGTTGTATTCAACAGTGAAGGTTGAGGAAGGAGGGAAGTGTAGGAGTAAATGGAAGAATAGGGTAAAATCTCAGATAGGGTCAAATAGAATGAGAGTATGAGTTTGGTAAAGTAGTATATACTAGAGTTTAGCAATAGTAGGAATGAAGTAATATTCTAGTAACCAATGTAGTTTTGCTGGTTTAATGATATGAAGTGGATTTGATGCAAGACAAGGGAGTGATAAAAAGCAGAAAAAGATAGGAAAGGTATAGTCAGAAGAGAATTGATATGTACAAAGGAAGAAGTTTGGGAGAGGGTTTGGGAAGAGGTTAAAAACAACAACAACAAAAAAGAAACAAACCAACCAGGCATACACACACACACACACACACACACACACACACACACACAGAACAAAAACCAAAACAACCTCAACAACGAATTAATGCAGCTCTCCAAATTAATGACTATTCAGCAGATAGGTCTTCTGTAGTCTCTATCTGTGCAGATACCAAGTACCACCGGCACCCTTCCTGCTGTGAGTTTGGTTCTCTAAGATTTTCTCAGTTTATGTAGATGGCCAATGCCATTGGGACTGGGTTTAGTATTAAGCGCAGGTCACCCTCCACACTTTCCACTGGTTTGGAGTCTCAGTCTCTTCCGGCTGCTGTTGGTGATATATACCTCTTGAGACCAAACTCAATGTAGGAGTCTGTTCTCCACAGCTAGGGCCGGTCTGATCTGACTTCTCCCCATTTGTCTCTGTTGGGAGGTCTGTGGTGATCCCAGAGGTTCTATTAGTTGAGTCTAGTGTTGAGCTAGACTTTCTCCCCATACTTTCTGCTGATCAATGCCTGAGTCTGTCTGAGCTTATGTTATATCTGACAGCAGCCCCCTCTTCTGCGTTCTCCAGATTGTATCAGAAAGTCTCAGACCAGGGGTGTTTATCGGGGCTGCGCAAATCCCTAGGAACACCCGCCTGGGCGTTTTCCCGCAGGGAACACGACCTCACTTATAGCATTATTAAGTGCGGCTCTGAGTCTCTGGAGGGTGTGGTAATCTCTGCCACCACTCCTCCTTCGCTAGGTTGAACCACAAGATCTCAGATTCAGAGAGTTTATTGCGCCTGTGTGAGTCCCTAGTGGCACAGCGCTGGAAGTTCTCCTGCAGGATGCACTTTCACTTTAGATTTTGGTATGTGCTGGTCTGGAACTCTGGGGGGCGTGGTGCGCTCACCTGTTGCTGGTGTGATGGCACCACAGTGCACCGCAAGACTGGCAGGTTTCTATTCTGTATTGAGCTCCATTCTGGGTCCCTGGAGGGTGTGGTTAGCTTCTGGAAGCTGTAGCAGGTCTTTGCGCAGAATGACTTAAAACCCATGGATCTACAGCTGCTCACTTCAAATCCTTGTTTTTCTCTTCATCTCTAGAGTGTGGTGCTGTGAGGGAAGACTGCTCCAGTGTGGTGCCACAAACCTGTTGCCACAAGGCAGGCGGGGTTTTTTTTTCCTCTGGTTGGTCTTATACTCTTCTCTTTCTCTGTCCCTTGTATTTATCATTTTTATTCCTCTACTGAGTATTTTCTGGCTTTGTAGAGTGCTATTTTTAGACAGTAGTGATCGAGTGTCAACAGGACTCATACGCTCTGCTTCTCTCAGTCACCATCTTCCTCCCTTCTGAGGCTTTGAATTTTAAGGCAAAGACAAATTCATGGAACATTTTTGGAGTTTTTCTAACCACATTGTTAATTTGCTTCTTCTATTGAATTTTACATTTAAAATTTTTTACATATATGTCATTGGCCCATATTAAACTAAATATCAAACTATAATTATTTTAAGACTGACATTACCAAATAAATCCATCATTGTGGCAGATCTCTTTGACCTTAGCATAACCCTACAATTTATTTTAATTTTATTTATTTATTTATTATTATTATTATTTTTTTTTTTTTTGGTGGTAGTGGGGTTCCTGGAAACCCTTCTACCTCTGGGCTATACTCCCAGACCTATTTTATTTTTGGAAACAGGGTCTCTTACGCCAGCACGGCTGGCTTCGAACCTGCGCGATCCTCCTGTCTCCACCTCCCAAGCGCGGGGATTACAAGCATGTACCACCACGCCCGGCCTTAACCTACAATTTAAAAAGAGACTTTTCTCTGACTTTTTTTTTCCTTCTGACTCTTGATTACTTACTTGAAATGGTGTTTGGGAGCATAGGAACATGGCCAAATAGTTTTTTATAAAAAATAATTGTTATCTTAAGCCTGTCCCCACACAGCCATCTGTTATGTGATGCTGAGATACTGAGATAAGGCCAAGCCACAAATCATGGTGTGATTTCTGTTGTCATACTGTCTTTTAATGTAAGTGAAATTATTTTCTACTTGTTTGGGGATATAAATAGACCTCTTCCTTTCAGGCAGCTTTCAAAGCCAAGGTGCCATAACTTTCAGGTCAAAAGAAGGTATTAATTTATAGCCTTTGTTCCCTAACAGTGTACCTAAACTCATTAAAGAGCTATATTAAAATGTTTCAAATGAGGCCTTTGCAAGTATTTATACCAACATGTGCAGTTTTTACACCCAGAGTTATTCTTGCTCTGTTTTATTCCTCTTATTTTAGATTTTTCTTTTTGTATGTTATGTGTGTCTATATGTGAATATGTGTGTATATATGTGTGTATGTATATAGATGTATATATATATGTACATATTCATATACCTATACAGCTTTATTGTCAGCATCTACCATCAGAACCACCTTCTGATATAAGCATCTTCAGTTATCTGCCAGATTTAGTTTGCTTGGAGTTTTTCATGTCAGACCTTGATTTTCTGATCTACATTTATGTCTTTTTTATTGCTATGCCTGTCCTAAGAGATCCAATAGTCACAAAATAGAAAAGTGCTGCTTTTCTCTGCCTGAAAACTCTTAGGTAACCAGATTAATAAAAACAAATCTGAGTTATAAAACTTGACTGCTTTTATATACTGAAAATGTTTACAAAACTCATACCTATGTATTCTTTTAAATTAAAGGGGGTGGGAAGGATGAACTTCAAAGGAAACAAGTATTTAAGACACAAGCATTTCTATCATATTTAAACCAGAAAAAAGGCTTTAATGGCAAGTGTCTTCCTTGCTCTTGATATAGTGACTCAGAATACAAGGAGTATACTATTAAATGACTTACTGGCTTTACAATTAGAATACCGAAAACTAGTGTCTCCATGAGCCATGCTGATGTGTGAGACTTCATTAAATTATCTCACTAAGCCCATTCACCTTGTCCTAGAATTCAGTGAATAGGAGAGTTTAATTGATGTGCCAAGTTCATCGATGTTTGTTCTGTCCTTACTGAGAATCAATATGCATAAAGAAAGGTCAGGATTCAGAATTTATTTTCTGATCAGTCCAGCCTGGTGTTTAAAAGTAAATGTCCCAACTATCACTATATAAATTTAAGAAGCACGTATTTATTTCAGTGCCCTCAGAAGAAACCTTTGTTTACCATTCAGTCCAGAATAATGAGATAGGAACTCTGATCACAATGGGATTTGGGGTCTTTCTCGGGATATAGTTTACTCAGCTTTGTATGCAGTTTCCTTTCTACCAACCTGAAAAAGCAAAAGACTTGAAAATATTAAAAGAGAAAGAGAGAATATCTTCTTTGCACATAATTTATCATAGCAAACTCAGTAAGTGGTAAATGCTACGGAAGTGTTTTATTTCTTTTCTGCTGTCAATATTTTAAAAACTCCGAATGTAAATTCTCCATAGAGATGAGTCAGACATTTAGAAATGTTGCCATCCAATAGCAGTGTTGGTGCCTTGTGTTTTTGTGTGTAACTTTATGGTTTTCCTTATTCCAGCCATATTTTCAGAAGACAAAAACCCCACAGAGCCTGCTCATAAGGTTAAAAATGTCCCATCCATTCTCAACACTCCAGAGCCAACAACAATGCAAGAACCTTTGGTGGGCAGCCAAAAGAGAAAAGCAAGGAAGACCAAGATCACACACCTTGTCAGGACAGCAGATGGCCGGGTATCACCAGCAGGAGGTACTTTGGGTAAGAAAAGGGAGCTTTAGGTAGAGATAACCAGAGCTATCAGGTGACCATTATGACCACCACTGGCTAACAAATACTATAAGCCAACTACGGTTCCTCATTTAAAAATGGGTCTATTCTACAACTTTTTACAAACTTCCAAACATGTTTTATTCAATGTTTTAAAACCATACCTATTTTTCCAAGAGCATAACCGAATTCCTAGAAAGGAAAGGTAATTTTAGGACTGTCAGCTTTTTTTTTTCCTAGCATGCATAAAAACAGTCTTGATTAAGTAAATTCCAGAAGAGCCTAGACTTTTAAAAATACTGGGTAAATCTGTGTTACTCTATGATATACTATTCATGTCACTACAAGCCAGATTATCAAGTATTCAAACCAGTGGATTAAGGAACCTTGAAATGCACCCAGCGCTTTCTGTAGAACTGACTCTGACTACTACTAGAGCCTGGGAATGCATCTGAATTCCTTGAGTTATTCTGGTCTCATCTAACCCAACAGTAAATTGCCCCATTTTCAGTCATTACTTGTGTCTGTTTATTGTTCAGGTGGCCACCATGGCAGTAGAATTGCCTGAGAGACCAGTGTAAAGGCGTGGGGCAGTGAGAATACTGAGTATGCCCCCAAAGATTCTTAGGGTGCTATACCAGCTGAGCATTAGGAGTCTTAGCTGTTGACTTCTGGCACCTCCAGCATTTCATTTTACCTGATTTGGGTCAATCTAGGTATTCACAGAGATGAACTGTTTGCCAAAATAGAACTAGAGCAATTTGGTGCACTTTTTTTTGGCATTTTGCATATATAGCTAAAACCATAAAGCATATTGAAGACTCTGACTGGACCATGATATAAGAGATGAAACTCAGCAAAGGTAGAATTTAGTGTCTTAATACAGTCAACTGAGTTAGAAAAAAGATAAGAACATAAATCTTGACATCCTGGTGTTTAGTGCAATAGGTCCCTTTCTCCTTTCCAATCTGGGTTCGGTTCTGTGACCTTCATTTTTTCACTGTTATACCCTCATTAATTTCCAATTGTAGGAAGAATTAAAATTTTAGGAAACTATTCTCTTGCATGTAGGAAAGCATGATACTACTCTTGAGTCCTAATAGAGTACATTCACATCTTTTATCCTTGTTTTCTCTATTTAAAATGTGTTAATGAAAAAATTTCCCCTCCTCTATAATGTCTAAATAATATCAAAAATATTCTCAGATACGTTAGCATAGCATTTTATCCACCTCTTTGTAAATGCCAGATTTGTAAATGTCTCCTTTTCAGTAGTCTTCAGAATAAAACATCATGAGATTTCATTGGAATTGATTAATCTGACAGCCCATCTTAAGGTTTAGTATCACAGCATACCTATTGTCCTTGTTGCCATAGTAGGTCTGCTCCAGCTGCATGAAAACTCATGAGAAATGTTTAGTCAATTAGGTTTTTAAGGGCCCAGTGGCAGAAGTCCCTTGCGTTTTATTTTAGTTAGGGCCTATTTTTCCTTCTTCAAGACTCACCAGTTCTTTGACTTTGGATAAAACATAGCTTTTCTTCAGCTAGTTTCTGCGTACAGCACTGTCTGTAGTTGCAAGTTGCAATTGAGCATAATAAAAATGCTTTGTTGCTGTGGAAGGTGAGATTCAGTAAAAGCTGTTATATTCAATGGATAGCAGAAGTGAACAGTGAAGAATCCCAGCTCTTTTCATTGCCTGGCACAACACTTCCTTAGCGTCCCTTCTCTGGAGTGCAGAGTGATCCTCCTGTGATGGATTTCTTTTTTGTTACAGATGACAAACCAAAGGAGCAACTGCAGAGGAGTTTCCCTAAAGCAGCCGAGACAAACTGCCATGAGGAGTGCTCGCACAGCACTGAGGTGGAGGAGACACGGAGCAGTACTCCAGAGATGCCTGCCGTGTCTGCATTCTTCAGCCTCGCTGCACTGGCTGAAGTGGCAGCCATGGAAAATGTGCACAGGTCAGTGGTGGAGCCTGGATGGAGAAGGCAATATGGAAATCAGACCCACCTGTGCCATGATTTGTGGCATTTTTCATAATGTGTTGGGGTTCACAGTTGGTTCAGGAGCATTTCTCTTCCATAAGGTGCTACAAAAGTTTATGTGTTAGTTAACAGCATGGAGAAATACAAAGGAATACAGCAAGCTAAGTATTTCATTTTGAATATACTGTGCTGTGGCTAATCTTGATTTCTTTGAGAAACCTGAGAATAGGGGAGCAGCATTATCTAACCATTAGGTGTGAGATCACAGACAGGGCTTTAAATCCTGGCTCAGTCACCTGCAGACTGAAAGAGTGTGAGCCAGGTCACTAACCTTTCTGCCCCCAGCTTTCTGTTTTATAAGACAGGGGTGTTGGCATGTGATGTGGGGTGATGGTGATGTCCCAGAGCTCACATGTGGGGAGCACTCCTACTGAGGACAGTGCTGGTACCAGCTGTCAGAACAGTGTGGTTCAGGGGAAGCTTATGTTCTCATGACTCATAATCGGCAGAAGGCCAGGCATTTTCTTCAACTTTCTGTGATTTACTACAGTGTAATTTTATTTCTCTGCATCTCAGTCATTTTACATTGAGCATGATGATAACCCCCAAAGGATCACAAAGTTGTAAGAATTGGATATCATAGTTCAGAAAACCCTTGGAATTCAATGAAGCCCCGCAGAAAGTATATTAAGTTTTGAGTGTATAATTGGGCATTCTGCTACTTAAAAGATCCTTTGAGAAGGCAAAAAAGAAAAGGCGCCATTATAAATTCAGTATTAACTATTTTTATTCAAAATGAATCACTTTCCATGGATGAGTTACTTTCTTAGACTTTCATTCTGGTGCAAAACTACTTGAGGCCTAGCACAACCATATAGCTACATGTAAGGGCTTCATCCTCCTTTTTTACTTCCAAGTAAACCTGGAGGAGACCTGGGTGTGTTTGTTTCTTGATCTTTAACTGCCATGTTCTTAGTGCTTTCTCACAAATAGCCTCTACAAATCCCAAGAAGCCAAATTCCTTTTCATGTATACACTATAAGATCCTAATAGTGAGTAGATGCTGACAAACACTCTTAAACTTTGCTAAGGTCTCTGAGGGAGATAATGCACAGACACTTATGACTGGATTAGAAGACAAACACATGACATGTAAAGAGAATTGAAAATATTTGCCTAAATATGACTGGGTGTCCCTGTGAATTGTAAAAATAAATGGTAGTATAATAATTCTAAGGGGCACGCTTATAATCCCCATATTTGAGAGGCTGAGACAGGAGGATCACTGGTTTGAGGACAGCTTCAGCAAGTACTGAGACTCTCATTAACCTAGCAAGACCCTGTTTCAAAATAAAAATAAAATAGGACTGGGGGTATAGAGCTCAGAGGTAGAATGCCACTGAGTTCAATTCCAAATGCCACAAAAAGTGGGTGGGTGGGGGATTCAGAGGAGGATCATCACTCAGGGCTCAGCAGAGGCCACCACACAGACACTCTCACTGCTCCCCGTGTGCTCTAACCATGCCTGTGATCACACCCTTGCTGTGTGCCAGCCTTCCGGAGAAGAGAAACTCAAGTAGAGCTTTGTGCTCTGCCTTCCCCACACTCAACCTACCATCATGTGCAGTCACATTAGCTCCTTTCCAGACAGGCCAGGGGGTGCTGCTCTTCTCGCCCTACAGATTTGTCCTCTCGCCTCTGCCCTCCTCCTGCTGCTTCGGGCTGCTCTTCCAGGCTCCCCCTGTACTCTGTGCACATAGCTCCCTGGGATCAGCTGCCACATTGCCTTTTAACTATTTGCTGATGCTTTATCTCCTTCCAGGATATTTTCAAAGCAAACCACTGGTTTTCTTTCCTAGCAATGGGTCAATGAATAAATGAGGTAGTTCTTGAAGTATGAATGTCTAAGTTATATAGCAGGCACAGGAAAAACTATGTAAGTAAAGGCAAAAATTCTTTTTTTAATAACTTCCCATTTAAAAGACAAAATTAGTTACTAAAATTGTATATCGACTTAACAAATGGTAGTGTTTTTAATATCTGGAGAGACAGATCACATTGGGAAATTTGTTGTAACTTTATTCCTTACTTGTTAAAGCAGACCTATCAGCTAGCCTTCTACCTATAAATTTAATGTAACTTTAGCTTGGTTGTACACCATTTAATTATTACTTAAGCATCACCTTGATTTATAATTTATAAGGTGGCCCACGGAATTAGGGATAGAAATATATTACCTGCACTCTTGCCATGAAAAAAAAATCTTAATGTTTAGTTTAAAAACCTAATTGTTAGAAAGACAGTTTTGTATTTTACAAAATCCAAGATAATAGAGAATTGAAACAAACATTTATTAAGAACCTGTTTATTTTCTAGGAATCTTCAAGGAAGAAAGCTTACTGAATATGATCATTAAATTAAGTGCATCTTTTTAGGCCCATTTTAATATTAATTTGTCAAAAGGCACACAGCTGGATTCCCGTGCCTGAGTTAAGACTTGAACTGAGGTCTTTGATCTCTGGATTCTGTACTCTTTGTTCCAGCATGCCCCCTAGTGCATGTAGGCCGTGCTGTGGGCACTCATGAGGATCTCACCTGACCTCCTGCAGGGAACTAGAACCATTGGCTAGTTGCAGCACGTGGTGCCCTCTATCCTGCCCTGTCTCCTTCCCTTTCTCTATCGACTAAGCTGGACTTTCCCCCAACTTTCTCTCCATCTTTCTCTTTTTATCTCTCACTTTTGTTTTCCCTTTTCCAATACTTACTAAGATGCTTTGGGTCCTTTTAATATTGTTGGGTAATCCTAAAGGAGAAAGAGTTGAACATAGTGAGCAATTGGCGCTTAGAGCAGCTGCACATGAATGAACAGATTAATCCAGAGGTTCACTTCTAACACGTGTTTTGTTTTTCTGAAATTCTAGATATCTTTTACTATTCAGTAATGACTGGATTCCAAAAACCTCAAATATTGTACTGTCTCTATTTTTCATATATGCACATAAGGAGAAACTTGGATATAGTTATGAAGCCAGTATCATTTGAGTCTTAGCCCCCTTTATTCTATGGACTCTGAAAGAAAATACTGTGTTTAAAGGTCAAACCAATGAAGCATTGCTGCTACTGCTCCACCAGGTTTTTGTTCAGTGTTAGGTAGCGCAGTCTGCTGAAGGGAACAGAGCAGTGACTGTGCATCTTCTAGGCCTGGCAGGCTGCTGGCAAACGCCAGGGAGGTGCCCAGTCTTATCTTTGTAGAATGAGAAGCTCTGTAGAAATTGCCAGGAATTCTGAACAGTTTTCTCATAACCATGAAGTAAATTGTATCTTTTACTACTAACTATACAAAGGCTGAGTGAAAAATCAGCATTTGTAGTAGTTCCAGTCCAAATGATGGAAATTTCCTATGTGGAGTTCTTCCTTGGCCTAAGTAGGCTGGATTTTCTTACAGTCCAAAATTTAGAGTCAGTACTTGCCTCCTTCCCCTATCCTCTTTCTCTGTCCGTGTATTTGTAACGCTTTCTTTTAGAGTTGCAATCTCTCTCTCTCTCTCTTCAGTAGTTATTGTTTTTATTTGCCTTAGGTTTTAAATTGGGTGCATTATTATATATCTTAAGAAATGAGCTGGGCATAGTTGCACACACCTATAATCCTAGTACTTGGTAGGTTCAAACAGGTGGATAATAGGTTTAAAGCCAGGCTCAACAGTATAGCAAGACACTCAGCAACTTAGCAAGGCCCTGTTGCAAAACAAAATTAAAAAGAAGATAGATAGATAGATAGATAGATAGATAGATAGAGTGAGCAGTATAGCTTGGAGATAGAATGTCCCTGGGTTCAGTTTCCAGTACCATTAAAAAGAAAAAAGAAGCCTGGAGATTACCAGTTATTATAGGATAAGTTAAGGAAAAGACTGTGTCACTTTTAATATCAGTGGACCAAGAGGTAAGGTTGTCCTAGAACCACAGTCCTTGATAAAAGCTCTCCACTTCACAGAGAGTAGCCACAATTCTGCAAACTTCAGTTTCCATCGCTACAAAATGAAGTAGTTAGTTGTTCAGGGCCAAGGAATATGTTGTGGCTGAGTTGTATGAGAGGAATTGAGGGAGGGAAAATAGGAAGGGAAAAAGGAAAAACGGTCTGAGAAAATCAGTCTTAATTACATGCTATAATAACAACAGTAGCTATTAAAGATGATACTGGAACTGGAAAGCTTGTGTTATTCGTCATCCTCTCATCTTTGGTAATACACCCTGAGTAAGTCATTTTTCTCTCTTCTTTTACAGAGGTCAGAGATCAACTTCACTCACCCATGATGGACAGCCAAAAGAAATGCCACAGGCTCCTGTACTTATTTCTTGCGCTGACCAGTGAAGCGCCCTTTAATTGTAAAACATTGTGCTTTACCTACTACCCTAGCCTTGTCTTTACCAAGGGATGCTAGTGAGTCCATATGGTGGAAAATATAGACTGCAAACAAGTGCTTGTTGCCCCACACGGCCCAGATTCACTTGAAGCAGAAGTTAGCATCCTGGGCCAGTTTGTTCTTTTGGAACCCAGAAACTTTGAGGGTAATATTATCTGTCTGATACTAAACAGAAATAGAATGATCCTGGAGCTTTGCTTTCCATTGAAGGCTTTCAACAGTAATAGGTGGTAACTTGGTAAAAGACTGCCTTTACTGTAGCTCATCCAGCATCTCTTTTACCAACCAGAGAGTGTGAAACTAGTTTCATATATTACCTAGTTATTCTTTCAAAACAAAACAAAAAAACTGACGCACTGCACTAGTTATTATTAGATATTCTTAGTCTTTTTTGTACATGGAGATTTAAGTTCTAAGATGGTTTATATAATAGGTTATACCTACATTTATATTGTAGAATAAATATTAAAAAGCCTGTTCCAGAGACTCCCAAGCAGCATGGGCAGGCAGATGTACCATTGTTAGTGGTGTATGCTCGGCCTCGTGGTCCATATATTCTGCACTTTTATATTTGCCACCAGAGTGGTAGTTTGCTGGCAAAAGAGAGAAAGAGAGAGAGAAAAATTTACAATTTACAATCTGAATCTTTTTTCTTAAGCCTTGAGTGACCAAGAAGAATTTGCTTGGGGCAAATTGTGGCAAATATTTTCCCAGACCAGGGAAGAGTCCTGCAGATTACAGATTACTGATGTTTTCATGCCTTGAGGATTCTTTTATTTTTACACAGGGGTCTAAGTGACCAGTGGATCGTTCATACAAACAAACAAAAAAAAAAAGACAAAAATATTATTCAGAAGTGACCTTAGTATTACTTCACTATTGTAAACACATTGAAGACACTCACTTCATGTGGACTTAGAGCTTACAGACCTTTTATATCCATCGCAGACAGACTGGACGGGTTGCAATTGCTATGCACAGCCTAATTGGCACTGCAGGTTTCTAGAGCCATTAGTTTGTCATTTAGGAGATACTGAGTACATGGTGAGGGGTTTATGCCTGAGGTGGGCCTCTTAGTCATGGATCCACCTGCAAGGTTCTGTTTTCTTTTTGTGTTTCATTGCTTTTAAACATAAAACCAACCATTCGTACATCGGTGCCAAGTGGATTAACTGGCTTAGAACATTCAACATATTGACTTAACCACCTGACGTTCACAGTATCTTGTTTCCTAGCAACAGATGCAAAGTGATAAATCAAAATTAGTCTAAGGCTACAGATTTTACAGGGTATTTGTTCCATAGCACAAAGTATTTCCCCACTTTTGCATCACAGCACAAACTACCAAATTTTAATTACTGGATTCCAGCAATAATTTTTAATGGTTTTCAAACTGGCAGAGTTTTGATAGTACTAGTTCGAGTTTGACACTTTTGAATTAGATCTCTAAATGGTGACAGTTTACATGGTTTTATCTAGCTTTCTTATTTATACTTGACTGAATTGTAATGATTTTTTTTTCTAATTGTAATTTGACCTAATAGCCATATAAAAAAATGACTCAATACCAGCTAGGTTTAGCTTCTCATGGTTGTAGATATTACTTCAGTTTCGGTGCTGAAAAATATGTACAACATACTAACAGGATTGAAAAAGAGGGTTTGTTCTTTTTTTTTTTTTTTTTTTTTTCCAAAGCTGGTAAAGAGGGCCGCAGAGCATTGGAGTGGTGTCCTAAAAAAATGCATACTTGTTGTGGGATGGAGGAAATAGGAATTAGCAAAAGTTTAATCAATGATTATAGCCTAACCCCATTCACTTAGAAATAAATCAAGTGAAGAGCCCAAGATTTTAGCATACTATTTTTACTGTGATACTCTTTTATTAATATTTTCTAAATTTCAAAAACAAAAAGTGAATGTTTGTAAATTGCTGGGTCCTGATAATGGTGGCTGTTGGAGTTTTGGACCACTTGCTAGCAATGATTTAAAAATTACAATTAGCTAAAATCCAAAAAAGAGAGAAAGAATTAAAAAAAACACACACAAAATCGTATGGTGCAGAACATGCATCTTGACAATGGTACTAACTTGTTATTCTATAGAACACATTAGAATAGATCTATTTTTGCCAGAGCACCCTCCTTCAGTCCTCCAATTACATTTCACTAGAGTTCCTTAAGAAATTGCTGTATATTCGTGGGACCTTTTTTTAAAAAGCAAAACAAAAGATTACTTTTTTCTATGTGATTAATATCTTACTTGATCTGCTTTTCCTAAACCTCAGTGGCTTTTCCCTTAGGCAGGGGTGAGGGTGGGAGGGCAGCTTCCTGGATATGACTGTTTTCAGATACTTTAAAACAAACCTTTTTTGTAGAAATGCTTAATTTTTAAGCGGTTAGGCACTGAGAGTAGCAGAAATCCTGCAAAGCTTTATAGTCCTTTAGGCACTCGCCTTGTCGTTTCTCTGAGAGGTCTTGATTTCAATAATAGTGTTTCTCTTGCCCTGAATCTGCTGGAGAGGGGTGTTGGTATTTTCAGGTAACAACATATGTTAGCACAATACTTCAGACCAATATGTAGTGCCCCCTCCATTATCATTTTCATGTCATTTCTTTCTTTTTTTTTTTTTTCTTTTTGGAGTCACGTTGCTATGCTGTGTACTTTAATCTGCCAGCAAACACCATCTACACTAACATTTGTCCCACAGCATCCTCAAGAAAAAACAAGTTGTTGCACCTTATATATATCTCAAGCAAACCAAAATATGATGCTCTTCTGCTTTGTTTTATTCTAAATTGTTGTATCATATCTTTCTGAAACAATTCTGACTTTAGTTGAAATTATCAATATTTATGCTTTTAACATTAATTTCTGGATTCAAACCTGTATATAAATCTTTTGAAAAAAATTGTTCTAGCCCTTCTCTGCAATGCTGGAAGTAGGAGATTTCGTCTCACCTGGGGATGTAGTACTGTTCCAGTTTTCTTTAGCCTATTATTTATTTAGTTATTCTGGTATTTCCTATGTAATTTTGAAGTGTGTAGAGTATATTATAGTAATTGAAACTGTAGCTCTAAGAAGCTGAATGAAAGAAAAAAATACTGTAAGAGATCCTTGAAGTTTTTGTTTGGGTACTGTAATATGAGATCAGGAAAAAGGAAAAATGTCCCACAGCTACATTGGAAATACAGGTTCTTTTTCCAAATTAAGTCAGATTTTAGGTCAAAACTAACCTAACTTTAATTCATTAAACCCTTTTCTAAAGGATAAAATTTTCTGTTGTAATTCTGACAGTGTTGTCCACAAACATCAGAAATGTTTTAATTCTGTCAGATGATGTCCCAAACCCAAGCTAAAGTAATTCTCATGTTGTTGTTATTCTGGTTTCTGCCATAATAATTACTAGAGGAAAAATAGTGACGGAACACTATGAACAAAAAAGCATCTGAACTGGTCTGGTTGCCCAAAATCCAACGAGTTCAATTGCCGTTGTTTTCTTATCAAGTCAGATGCTGCTCTGAGTCCTATAAAAACTTGTTTGCACTCTGAGGTCTTTGGCTCAATGTATGAAAGTGTTTGTTCCTATCTTGAGCAAATCATAAATTGCTACCGAACAGGAGTTAGCTGAAAACTGAATGACAGGTTCTGTTCATAGGGTGGGATGAGTTGGAGAATGCTAAATAGCTCTGTTCCAAGCTTGGCATTTGGCGTTAATGTGAAGCAGTGGGACCATGCTGCCTGCTAAACTACTGTATGAATTTTAAGTGTTCTGAAGACCAGCAGCTGGAGGCTAGAGGACAGCACCCACACAACAAAGGAGAAGCACCACCATGCCTCCAAGACAGGAAGGAAACCAGAGGAGGCCTGGAGTCACCGTTGTAAAGGGAATGTTGGGTGTACATGATGCTGTTGAGATTTGCCTTTGATTGCACTGCTCCACAGAGCCCTGAGATAAGGCCAATTCTAGTGGGCTACCTCGGCTTTAAAAGTTTTATTTCAGTAAGTCCTGTTTCAAAGGTTTGTCTTTTTTTTTTTTTTTTTGCTTCTACCTTCAGTGCCACTATTTTCCACTGCAGTGTTTTGACTTCACAAACCACCTTCTCCAGAGAGAACAATGTATTGTAAAAATGGGCAGTAGAAGCAAATGCTATATTACATGTGACCTATAAAGTATTCAGAGTGACTGCTAGGTGAAAATTAAAATTTAGCTTTTCCCCACATAGATCTTTTTTTGTTGCACCTTATATAAAATATACCAGTTGGTAAGTAGACCTTGCTTTTGTTTATGCAAGCATTCCCAAAGAATCCAATTTGGACTTAAAATGTTTTGAGTTTGGAGATTTAAAAAAAATTATCTTTAGATTGACTAACAGCATGCATATTATGAAAAAGAAGCACTTGTTGAGTTCATCTTATCACGTGTCTGGTGAAGTATTCAGAATTTGATTGGCTGCTTTGATTTAATTTGGAAGTGAGAGCTAAGTTCATTGTACTTCATAATAGATAACTGTCCTTTACCCTTGGGACATTATCTTACACTTCGGAACAAAGAAGCAACAAAGGAGGGAATAGCAAGACAGATACATTTGATACATTTGACCCCTCACATCTCCATCTGTCTATGCTAACCCTTTTTTTTTTCAAATATATAGATACACATATGCTTTTTAAAATTTTTTTTATTCTGGCCAAATTTCATCTATGGTAGTATGATTTTCTACTAACAGAAGTTGAGAGAAGGAACCTTGTAGTTAAAAGTTCTATGGTCACCAGTTTTGGGTTTGGGTTTTTCTTTATGGCAATCAGTGGTCAAACTGATAATGCCCTCAAATTGATTTTTATGCATGGAACTAGTTATCGTGAAAATTATTACTCCTTCCAAAGATTTCCTGATAACTTGGGCCAGAACTGGTTTCTAAGTAACAAGGATCTAATTGCCTCCAAACCCTTCTACCCGCAATGCAAATCTTACCTCACAAGCTCTAACCTAAATCAGAGACACCCATGTTTTCATGAGTTATGACTGACTCTTTGCAGCCCACTGGAGGGGTGAGAGCATGTCCCCTAACACCTCGTATTAGTGCCTCAGCTCTAAGAGTGGCGGAACTGAGGGTAGGGCTGGTTTGTGATCTAGAGCTCAATAACTTGCTCAGCAACATTTTTTTTGTTTCATTCACACTAACAAGTCTCTTGCTCTCAGGAATTTGTCAAAAAAAAAAAAAAAAAAAGTAAAACCACCTGAGATTCCACATACCAGATTAAGAACTTTTCTCATAGGTTTGGATTGCTTACTTACATGTCATAAATTAACCATAGTTTCATTTGACTACCAGGTCTTAAGTCTGTTGACAGTTTCAGCATGACTGAATCACTTTTTTTTTGCTTTTCTTTTTTTTTTTTTTTTTTTTCGCTTTCAGAAATGGCTTGGTTCTCTTTAGAGTTGGTGTAAACATGCCATGTAATAAATGATTTCCACTTAATGGTACAACAGAATTATTGCTTTCTTAGATGTATGTGTAGTAAAAGTCAATATACACATTTATATAATTTCTTTCTTCAGAATCTTATACCTAATTTGATATTTCTAAAAATTGCACATGTAAGTCATGTGTATAACATGCTAAAGTACTTTAACTGTGATCTTAAAACTGAATAAAATATTTAATAAAAATTTGAAATATTTTAAAGATATTATTCAACTATTTTTTTTATGTTCACACTACTTAACCATAGAGTGTGTGCCTTCCATGTACCAAAACCAATAAAAAGAGTTGGAAAAATAATAAAAGTAAGATATTTCAACTATTTCAGAACATCTAAGGATGGTCTCCCCTTAAACAGTGTTTGCCTGAAAGTCACCATATCTGAGAAGCATTGGTTACTTTTCCCCTGAGTGTCACTGAGTCTAACAGAAGAAAGAAGATAAGCTTCAGTCTGCCACCTGGGACAGGCCTTTAGGGCACCTCCTTAGGAAGAGAGATCTGAGCATACCATGTTTCCCTAAACAATAACAAAACTAAGGGAGTGATTACATTAAAACCTAAAGTATAAACTAAGACACCAAATTTGCTGAACACTGTTCCTGATAGGTTTTTTTTTTTTTTAATCTTTTCAAAACCACACATCCCCATATCTATACAGTATAATTATTATCAAATAAGCTTTGCATTCAGACAGTCTGGGCTCTAAGCTCTCACTCCACTCTTTGACCATTGGAGTTTTTAACCTCCCTAAACCATACTTATCTGAGTGATGGTGGTGATGGGGCCTCGTACTATTGATTGGGGATGAAAAGAGAAATAAGAAAAATGTTGGCATGGGCCTATAATGTCAGTGCTCATTAAATGCTAATTGACTTATTTTCAGCTATAAGGTTAGCACATATATTAAGTATATTCAATAGAGATACTGAATATAACTTTTCAAAATAAATTTTAAAGAGGCTGGTGCTTCAGAGGTAAGCTTTCACAGGAGATTGGATAGTATGAAAAACTCAGAATAGGTTAAATTCATACCAGTTTTCACATGCTTTTATATAAGCATACTTTCCATTACTGAGGATTAGATGGGGGAAGGCACACTATGAACAAAAATTCTGTTCAAGAAAATTGACAGTATACATCTGTTACACAATTGCATCCTTTTGAATAGAACATGAAACCTCTTGCAAGGAAAAATTAAGTTCTTATTAATAGTGAGCTAAAACTAACACAACTGACTTCATTCCATCCATACTCAGACTTACACTAGATAAGATTAAGCTAATTATTCATTTTTATAAACATTTTTGGAATTAAGGAAATTTTCAAATATATGCACAAAGTAAAAGTTAATGTTTCAAACCCAGGTACCCATCACCTATCTTCAACATAAACCAATATTTTCTTAATTCTTGTTTCATCTGTATCCTACCCATTTTCTCCAGTAATACTTTAACTCCAAGACAAATACATATTCTAGAATATACTTCATCTGTGAATATTTCAGATAAATTCTTAAAGAGTGACTTCTGATACGCATAAATTTTCATTTTTTGTGTACTGCCACCTCACAATTCTAAAATGTGTTGTCCAAAGCCAAAGGAACCCATGAACTCAAAGAACAGAAGTGCTAAACTGAAGGACCTTTGAAAATAGAAGACACTGCCTTGATTGACTAACTGTATTTAACTTCTTGATCCACAGTTTCTAAAAAGACCTTTAACTTATAACTCTTTCTTGAGATGTCTTTTTTGGGTAAGGGGACAAATTCATTTTATAATGTACTTTATTGCTACATTATAGTTTCACATAATGTAAATCATGCTGCCAATGAAATACTTGCACACAGCACTTGGTATCCCCTCCACCTCCACCTTCCTATTTTCCCCCTTTCCAATACAGAGTACTGGGATCGAATGGTAGTATTTTCACTTATAAGCCACAGTCTTCCTCCTCTCCCTGGCACCAGTTATGTTTCTCCATTATCTGGAATCTCTCTTGTACCCAATTACTCCCTACCTTGCTCATATTAGAGAAAACATATGACCCTTCACTTTCTGTGACTGGCTACTCTTACTTAAGGTAATGTTCTCCAGGACCTTCCATTTTCTTGCCAGTGACTTAGTTTTGTTCTTTATTGCTGAGTAGAATCCCATTGTGTCTATTTCTTTTAAGTTTGTAATCCATCTGTTAAAGGACACCTAAGTTGGTTACATAGTTTGGCTATTGTGAATTGTATTGCAGTGAACATAGGTGTGCATGTACTACTGTAGTTCTCTGCTTTCAAACCCTTTGGAAAGATACCCAGTAGTGGAATAGCTGGATCTTATGGTGGATTCATCCCTGGTTTTCTATGGGATCTTCACACTGATCTTCATAGCAGCTGAACTGGTTTGCAATCCCACCAACAGCATAGAAAAGTTCCTATTTCCCCACCTTCTTGCCAACATTTATTGTTATTTGACTTCTTGATGATTGCCATTCTGATTGGGATTAGATGGAATCTCAGGGCAGATTTGATTTTCATCTCCCTGATTGCTAATAATGTTGAACATTTTTTCATCCATCTATTGGCCATTTGTATCTCATCTTTTGTGAAGTGTCTATCCAATTTGGTTGCCCATTTCTTGATTGGGTGCTTTTTGTTGTTTCTTAGTATAGTCTTTTAGTATAAGTCTTTAAGTTCTTTGTGTATTCTAGATATTAGTCTTCTGTCAGAGGGATAGCTAACGAGGCTCTTCTACCATTTGGTGGGCTTTCACTTTGGACACTTGATGGTTTCCTTTGATGTGCAGAATTTTTTCAGTTTGATGCTATCCCACTTATTCATGTTTTAATTTCCTGAGCTTTGAGGTCTTGGTGAAGTTTTTACCTATGCCTAATATGTTGGATTGTTGAACCTTTTCCCTCCTCTGGTAGCTTCCTAGTCTGGTCTAACTTGCAGGTCTTTGATCTGTCTCTGGTTGACTATTATACAGGGTGAGAGGTAAGGATTTAGTTTCATTTATCAACAAATGGATAGCCAGTTTTCCTAACATTTGTTGAAAAGACTGTCTTTTCTCCAACATATGCATCTGGCCCCTTTGTTGAAGATCAGTTAGCTATAAGTGGTGAATTTGTTTCTATATCTTCAATTCTATTCCATTGGTCTAGATGTCTGTTTTTGTGCCAATATCATGCTTTTTTTTTATTACTATAGCTCTGTAGTATAATTTGAAATCAGGAATTGTAATGCTTTGTGCATAGTTCTTATTGCTAAGAATTACTTTGGATATTCTGGGACTTTCATTATACTATAAAAATTTATGACTGATTTTTCTAGTTCTATGAAGAATGACATTGTTGTCATTCTTTTGGTGGAAGTTGCATTGACTCTATAGATCACTTTTTGTAGAATGATCATTTTAATATTCTGCCTATCCAAGAGCAATGGAGTTCTTTCCGATTTCCAAATTCTTCAGTTTCATTTTTTAGTGTTTTATAATTTTCACTGTAGAGATCTTTTGCCTCCCCTCCTTGGTTAGGTTTGATCCTTAGTATTTTACTGGTTTTAAGGTTATTGTGAGTGGAATTATTTTCTGGATTTCATTCTCATTAGATTCATGGTTGACATATAGAAAAGATACAGATGTTTTTAGGTTAGTTTAGAATCTTGCTTATTTGCTGAATTTATTAATCAGCTATAGTAGTCTTTTGGTTGAATTTTTGGGTCTTCTAAATATAGGATCCTGCCATCTGCAAACAATGATAATTTTAATTCTTTTCCTGTTTGAAACCTAGTCTTACTGCTCTGGCAAGAGTCTCAAGGACTATATTGAAAAGGAATGGTGATGTGGGCATCCTCTTGTTCCTGATTTTTTTTTTTTTTTTTTTTTTTTTTTTTTTTTTTGGTGTGTGTGTGTGTTACTGGGGATGGAACCCTTCTACCTCCCGGCTATACTCCCAGACCTATTTTTATATTTTTTTTTTTATTGGAAACAGGGTCTCTTAAGCCAACGAAGCTGCTTCTAACCTGCGTAATTCTCCTGTCAAACTCCCAAGCGCAGAGATTACAAGCGTGCACCACCACGCCCGGCATTGTTCCTGATTTTAAAGGGAATTCCTACACTTCTTCCCCATTCAGTATGATGTTGGCTTTGGGTATATTGTATATTGCCTTAATGATATTGAGGCATGTTCCTTACATTCCAATTCCCTGCAGTGTTTTGTGTGTGTGTGTGTGTGTGTGTGTGTGTGTGTGTGTGTTTTGCTTTTTTTTTTTTTTTTTTTTTTTGGTGGTACTGGGGTTACTGGAAACCCTTCTACCTACGGGCTACACTCCCAGACCTATTTTTATACTTTTTTATTTGGTAATAGGGTCTCTTAAGCCAGGGCGGCTGGCTTTGAACCTGCGTGATCCTCCTGTCTCTGCCTCCCAAGCACAGGGATTACAAGCCTGTGCTACCACACCCGGTTTCCTGCAGTGTTTTTAACATGAATGGGTGTTGGATTTTGTTAGATGTTTTTTCAACATCTATTGAGATGACCCTGTGTCTTTTTTTTTCTGTATTGATTTGCATATGTTGAACCATACTTGCTTTCCTTGTATAGAACCAATTTGGTCATGGTGTACAATTTTCTTGATGTGGTTTTCTATTATTTTGATTATAATTTTTATATCTATGTTCACCAATGATATTAGTGTATAATTTTCTTGTGTATCTTTATTTTGATTTGGTATTAATGTGATATTGTCTTCATAGAAGGAGCTTAGAAGAATTTTATATCTTTCAATTCCACAGAATAACTTTGTGAAGTATTGGGTTTAGTTCTTCTGTAAAGGTTTTGTAGAATTCAGCTGGAAATCCATCTGGACCTGGGCTTTTCTTTGATGACAGGCTCTTTATTGCTGTTTCTATCTCTTTGCTTGCTATTCATCAGTTTAGGTTATATACTTCCTCTTGGTTCCATTTAAGTAGGTTGTATGTATTTAGACATCAATTTCTTTCATGTCTTCCAGTTTATTGTAGAATAAGCTTCCAAATTAGTTTCTGATGATCGTCTGAATTTTCCCACTATCTGTCTGATGTCTCCTTTTTTATTTCTGATTTTAATAATTTGAGGGGGTTTTTGGTTAAGTTAGTGAGGGGTTTGTCAATCATGTTAATCTTTTCAAAGAACCATCCTTTTGTTTGTCCTTTGTAATTTTTTATTTTCTATTTCATTAATATTTGCTCTGATTTTATCCTCTACCTTGTACTGGCTTTGGGATTATATTCCTGTTTTTCTAGGTCCTTGAGGTAGGTGTGTTATTAGGTTGTTTATTTGGTGACTTTCTGTTTTTCTTATGTGGGAATTCAGTTCAATGCTATAAATTTTCCTCTTAATACTGCCTTCAAGCCATGCATGGTGGCACACGCTTGTAATCTCAGTACTTGAGAGGTTGAGACTGGAGGATCACAGATTCAAAGCCAGCCTCAGCAGCTTAGTAAAGCTCACAGCAACTTAGTGAGACCCTGTTTCCAAATGAAATATAAAAATAGGTCTGGGAGTATAGCCCAGAGGTAGAAGGCCCCTAGGTTCCACCTCCAAAAAAATAAAAATAAAAATAAAAAAATACTGCCTTCAAAGTGTCTCATAGATTTTGGTATGTTATATCTCTATGTTTCTTTAATTCCAGGAATTTTTTATTTCTTCCCTTCTCTTCTGATCATTCAAGAGTGTATCATTCAGTGTCCATGTATTTATGTAATATTTTAATCTTCCTGTTGTTGATTTCTACTTTCATTTCCTTGTGATCTGAAAAGATGCAGGGAATTATATTACATCTTTTGGATTTTCTAGTGCTTGCCTTGTGGCCTAGGATGTGCCATATTTTAGAAATGTTCCATGGGCAGCTGAGAAGAATGTGTATTCAACTGTTGTTGGATAAAATATTCTGTATGTGTCTACTAGGTCCTTTTTATTTATAGTGTTCTTTATGTCTGAAAAGTCTTTACTCATCTTTCTCTGGAACATTGATCTAGTAGCAAGTGTGGCATGTTGAAAATTGCATTTGGATCTATTTGAAACCTGATGCCCTGAAGAGTTGGTTTTACAAGCTGAGTGTACCCATATTTGAGGCATAAATGTTTATCATTATATTTTCTTATTGGATTGTTCCTTTTATTAATAAGAAGTGCCTCCACTTTGTCTCTTCCGATGTTTTAGCTTAAAGTCTTTTTTTTAAATCAGATATGAGCATTGCTACTCCATCTTGTTTTCAATCTCCATTTGCATGTTATATTGTTTGTCTATCCTTTCAACTCTAGCATATTGATAATATTTGGCTATAAGGTGAATTTCTTGCAAGCAGTATATAGTTGGATTCTGTTTCTTAATCCACATTGCCAATTTGTGTCCTTTAATTGGAGAGTTAAGACCTGTGACATTCAGTGTTATTATTGAAGTATCAATTTTCAGTAATTTTGTGTTATTTTTCTATTTGATGTAGTGTTATTTCTCCTTTGCTTAGTTGCCTACATCATGGAGTTTGCCTCTTCTCTGGTTCTGGAATTTGCTTCTTTTTTATTCTTTGTTCTCTATTTCTTTTAGTATTCTCTTTAGTGCTGGCTTGGTAGTCATGAATTCTTTAAGTTTCTGCTTGTCTTGGAATGTTTTTATTTCTCTACCAATTTTGAATGTTATCTTTACTGGATATAGCAGTTTGGGTTGGAAGTTGTTTTCTTCCAGTGTCTGGAGTACATCATGCCAATCCCTCCTGGCGTTCATGACTTGGATTGAGAAGTCTGGAGTAATTTTTATTGTTTTGCCCCTGAATGTCACCCATTCTTTTGTTCTCACAGCTTTTAAGACTCTTTCTTTGGCTTCTTGTTATTCATTTTGATTATGCATGACATAGGGAGGTCCTTTTTTTTTTTTTTAATCTTGTCTTAACAGTGTTCTGTATGTCCTCTCTATGTGGAAGTCCAAGTCTTTTTCTGTGTTATTCAAATTCTCTGAAATTATTTTTCTCAATGAGGTTTCTGATACCCTTGGTTTGTGCTTCTAGACATTCTTCAATGCTTTTTATCTATAAAGATGTTTCTTATTGTCCTATATTTCTTGTATGTTTAGGTTTATTGTTGTAATGTCTTGTGTACATTGTTGGCAATGGTTTCACTTTGAATGGAGTATCTTCTAAGAGTAATACCCTGTTTTCCATGTCATCTAGCCTGCCAGAGTTGGTTTCTATGGCAGTCTTCAGTTAATTTTTGACTCCTCCATTTCACTCAAAGCCACTTTCTGGCTCTTTCTTACAGCCTCAATTCCATCCTTTATTTCCTATACACTTTCTTTTGAGGCCTTTCATATTGAAGATCACAATTCAGAATTCTCTTTCTTACATTTCCTGCAAATTGGTATTGGTAATCATCCTTGTTGTTGAGTTAAGGCAGTTTATTTTTTCCTTGCTGCTACTTATTCTCATATTTTCAGAGCTCTCAGTTTCGTGTTTTTGATGTCTTGGCATTTTCTTCCTTATTGTGTGTGAGTCCTGTGTCTATTTGTTATCCCTTTTTAGTAATGTCCATACTGGGGAGATATATATTTGTCTCTACCAGTCTGACTCACATAATCAAACTTTTTAGTTTGTCCCCCAGAGCTTCTTTAACTAGATATGGTTCCTACTGCAGGAAAGCAGAAGTCTCTGATTGGCTGCAAGTTGCAGTGGTCTTCAGGCCCAGACTCCACAAGGCCAGGCACTATGATGTTCTGTTCAGAGCCTGCAGCCTGTTGGTTGGGACTTAGTGCACCTCAGACACCACAGGTGCTCTGCTAATTGTGAGCCCATGATTGAGAGTCTGGCCACAGAGGTCTGAGCACTGATCTCCAGCTTCTATGGCTAGTGGGCTTAGGCTCAGAAAAGCTGGCTACTGCTAGATTGTCCCTGGGACACCACTCCAGATCCACCTTTAATGATTACATGAGGTACTATCAGTCATTAGCATTTATGCATGCCAAGCACAAACTCTGCTGATGGAAAAACTGTTGCATTCTCAGACTGTAGCCATGATAACTGAAACCTTGACAGGCCCCTGGCCTCTCAAGTGCACCCTGGCCAGGATGGCACTGCTGCCACTCTCCACCCAAGGCGTGACTGGGGAAGATGCACAGTTCCAAGCTGGGGGCTTGGATGGCTCAGTTCCTTAGCCTCTGGGACATCACCACTGCCTTGGGCAACCACAATCACACAAGCCTTTGCTGGCTTTCTGGGCTGGCTCTTGCAGTACCCAAACACAGCCAGGTGCAATTCCACTGGTTTCCGACCCTGCAACTCAGTAGGCTGAGCTGTTTCCCCCCAGACACCATGGGTGTGTGTCCCACAGTGATCCCTACCCTAGAGACCCTACAAGAGGTTGGTAAACTGCAAACTGCAGGTCTCTCCCACCACAATGCCTGTAGGGGCTATCTGCTAATTCACATAACCACTATGTTTGACCATCCACACCATCCACAGGGGTGATTTGCAAAGTTCAGACCCACATGAATCTACAGAATAGATGAGTTTGCAAATTTCGTTTTCTATGATTTTTTTCAGAATTAATAACTTACAAAGCCCACGGACTTCAACTTTTATAGTATATGTGTGTTACATGCCCCCCCACACACTTGCACACCCTTTTTCTTCTACAGTTTCTACCTCCTCTGGACTTATCTATAGAAGAGGGGCTGAGAAAAATTTTACATCTCAAAGACAAGTTGCCAAAGAATTTAAAAATCTGAAATTCTGAGTCAATAGGCCAGAAATTAAAGCATACATTTTCTTTTTTGAAAGAGAAAATGAATTTAAGACTCTCCCTGTTTAGAGAGAGAATCTTTGTCACAGAAAATTTTGCCAAGGATATTTGTTGTAGGGTGTATATAGGAGAGTTAGAATAATGTGAAGATTGAAAGTCTTTTGGGGATGACAGATGAAGAGGAAAAAGCAAAGATCATAGAAGTACATCTTACACATTTTATGTTCAAAAGTCAAAATGATTTGAAAGCCAGCATGAAATATGCCCAAAAAATATGCTCAAGCAATTTTTTTTCCCCAAAGGTCATCAATATTGCTGGTGCTTAAAAAAGACCAATTAAGTACAATTAATATCTTCCAAGAATAAGTATACAAAAACACTGAAAAGATATATACAAACAATAGAAATCTAATAGTAGATATAAAAATAGATGCTGATTTGCTGTATACTTTAAAGCTTTCGTTTTGAATTACATTTTGAACTACTTTTTAAATACAGTACGCTGTCACTTTTTTCCAGTGCTGGGGACCAAACCCAGGGCCTTGTGTATGTTAGGCAAGCATTCTGCCACTAAGCAACATCCCTAGATTCTACTGAAATATTTAATAGAAAACAGTATTAATATAATTATCCCATTCCAACTCAAGATATTATATAATCCTTGATATAGATACTAGAAAAATTTGGTCACTGATTAATAAATTAATCCTTTCCTTCCTCAATACCTTATCTTTGAGTTTTTAACGGTCAGTTAAAATACATTTATAGCAATATTATGCACATGGCTTCTTGAATATCTGAAACCTTTTTTATAAACAAAGTACAAAGTATTTTGCACATTGATGCTACCTAGTTTCACCTACAATAAGACCTATATTATATGTCAATCAAAATCAAAACTGTATTGTTAGAATAAAAATTGCTTAAAAACAGTGCTTCGTTCTACTACTCTATTTTGAAGCTCATAGAAAATTGTTTGGATTCAAATGCTTTAGTTCCAAAAGATTTATCTGTTGCCCACAGCTCAGGTCCATCAAATTGCTTTGTCTGTGCACCCATGAGAATTGATTCTTTCAGCAAATCTGCACTGGGTGCCTACTGTGTGTAAACACTGACAAGACAAGCTTCTGGAGGTGTTGGAAAGGGCCAAAGGCTGTTGCAATGCAATACAGATGAGACTGGGGGTGGCAATCAAAGACTTTCAGAAAGAAGTGACATATGAGCTCATGGGAAACTTGATAATCTGCATTTTGAAGACTTAAAAAAATTGATATGTGTTACTGATCTGCTTTAAAAGAGTTTTATTTTTAAAGTTCTTTTTCACAGAAGAGATCTTGGCACAAGGAGAAAAGGAGCTGCTAAGACAAGGCCACAGAGCTCCAAGACTGACAAATATGTGATGAAAATCTTTGGTGGAAAGATTTGGGGGGCAGAATGCTTCCTTTATGTACATCCTGGGGCATGGAGCATCTCAGTTACATTGGTTCTGGACTAGTGGTACAATTAGATAGCACAGGAGCTGCAACCCACTGTAGCCTAGAAATAAGGGACACATAAGGTCAAGAAGTACAGCTTAGCCGGGCGTGATGGTGCACTCTTGTAATCCCAGCATTCGGGAGGCTGAGACCAGATGATCACAGTTTGCGGACTGCCTCAGCTACTTAGCAAGGCCCTTTGCAACTCAGTGAGACCCTGTTTTAAAAAAATAAAAAGGGCTTGAGGTTTTGTTCAGAGGCACAATGCCCCTGGGTTCCATCCCCAGTAGTGCAAAAAGAAAAAAAAAAAAAAAATAGAAGTGCAGTTTAGGCAGTTGGTCTTGGAATTAAAGAGGTAATTCAGATTATCTGATCCCCTGGTTTTCTTTTTCTTCTTCCCTTGCTCTACCCTTTTGTCTTCATCTTAGTCTCGACATTTGCATATTGCTGAAATTTAATTTCATGTTAGCAATGGTTTTCCCACTCACACCACCCCAAAACAGAACTTTTTTAGATTTTTCTTTTTTTCCTTGTTTCTCCACCAAGAAGACCTGTACAGTTTTTATGGCTGGGTGAATGACTCCAGAAATCTTTTGCCCCAGGAGGATTTCTGGAGCACAAAGCTACTATGAGGAAGTCTCTGTTTATACCAATTACATATCCAGTGTAAATTGGGCATACAAGCCTTCCTTTGCTAATGCTTACACTTTAAAAAAGGACTTTGCAGCCTGGCACAGTGGGAAACACCTGTAATCTCAGTACTTGGGAGATGAGACGGGAGGATTGCAGGTTTGAGGTCACCACACAATAACTGCAAGACCTATTTCAAAATAAGAAGGGCTGTGGGTATAGCCTAGTGGGACAGTGTCCCTGGGTTCAATCTCCAGTAACACAAACACAAAAACAGAACTTTGCGCCGAGCGTGGTGGCACGCACGCTTATATCCCCGCGCTTGGGAGGTGGAGACAGGAGGATCACACAGGTTCGAAGCCAGCCTCGCTGGCTCAAAAGACCCTGTTTCCAAATAAAATATATATTTAAAAAATAAGTCTGGGAGTGTAGCCCGGAGGTAGAAGGGTTCCATCCTCAGTACCACCACAAAAACAAAAAACAAAAACAAAAAACAAAAAACAGAACTCTGCTACAGGAAGTACTGACTCTTATAGGACCCTAGGATTACAGTGCTGAGGCTTTATATCTGCTTTTACACTAAATGTTCACCTCAGTATGGACAAATTAAAATCCCCTCTTTGGGGATTCATAGTTAAGGGAGTTCTTTGATCTAAGTTGAAAAACATCTGCTTTAAGAAGCAAGATCATCTCTCTTAGGTATGCAAACACTATAATTTATGTATGAATTCATAAAAGTTTCAGAACTTTAAAAGATTTAATTTGAAGTTCATCAGGCACCTGCCCATGGCCCTTGCAAAGACTTAATAAAATCTGTGTTGCCAAAGTGCTTCATTTGGACTTCCACTCCTCCTTCCCAAAGATCTGACTTGAAATATGTTACGGTTTGGCAATGTTATGGTTTGGGGGAAACTGTCCCTGGGGACCCCTATTAGGGTTCCGGTCACAATTTCCCTCAAAACATAAAAAAAAACCCAAAACAGAAAAACTGTTGGTTCTTGTCCTGAGCTAAAGATAAATACACATTAGCCCGGACTTTTGCTGAAGATTTAAAGAAGTTTATTAAAAAGATAGAAATACAGAAGATAGTTACAGCCCCATGCAATTCAGGCATGGGGCGGGGGGGGGGTGTTCGAATGAATTCACCCAAAGATACAACAAGTGGACCAGACTTTTTATACACGACACCCTCCATCTTGTTTATGTAATTCTGACGTAGTAAAAACCCTGTAAGGTTCCCCCCCCACCAAGGTGTCTCCTTTCACGAAGGTCAACCCCTCCTCCCATCCTAGCTAGATTATCCAATTATTATGTAAGCCTATCTTTAGAATGAGGACAAGGAAGTCCTAGTTCCCCTCTCCTACAGACTTGCTAATTACCTTTAGCTAGGTTAATTTAAGTTTCAATAGCTGTTTGCTTCCTGACTGAAACCGAAACCAAGTCTTTCTTTCCCCAGGTCTGCTGCCATTTTGACACAATTATTTTTGAAATATATCTATTAATAATCAGAGCTTTCTCAAATCTTCCTAAGCCATTCCCAATACTGGTACAAAATTTTTATATGCAGAGTTAGCAAGAAATGAGAGACTCGAGATTCCAAGGGAATGTGCCAATTGAAGCTTTTATTAGCTGGCCAGCGGCAGAGCCTTCAGTCTAGAAATCAGACTAGAAGGGCGCCCCGACCGACCCGGGTTAGGGGCTCATAAGGGATAAGCAAGCAGGTTTACAGAAGCAGAACCTCACAAGTTAGCATATCTAGGTGGCCAGGTGCTGGGTGAGGCCTAGGCTGCACCCAAGGTCAGAGGTGGAGGAAGTGTTGGGGGAGGGATACCACAAAACACGGGGATACTTTCTTTCTTTCTTTCTTTCTTTCTTTCTTTCTTTCTTTCTTTCTTTCTTTCTTTCTTTTTCTTTCTTTCTTTCTTTCTTATTTGGAAACAGGGTCTCTTAAAGCCAGCTCGGCTGGCTTGAAACTGCGAACCTGCGCAATCCTCCTGTCTCCACCTTCCAAGCGCGGGGATTACAAGCATGCACCACCATGCCTGGCTCAAACACAGGGATTTCAGATAAGCCATTTGCATAGGGCAGGGAACTGGTCTGCCAGCTGCAATTAGCTAGATCATTCCTAGAAGTACAGGGTTAAACTCTAGCAGCTTAAAACAGGAGGGGGGGGGCTTAAGGGGACTTAGTTACACAATAATGTCAGGGGAGACAAAATGGAGTCTCTTCTGCTTCTACAAAATGAGTAGGTGACATTTGGAGCAACATTTCCCAAGGACCTCGTCTGTGCAGAGCACTGTGACTAAAACAACAGGTAAGACAACTGTCTTCAAATACTCCATAAGGCCATCTGATCTTGTCTAAAACTCTAACCAGAATGCATGATGGCTGACTATTAAGTATGCTACATTCCTCCACAGGACACTTTGAAATTGGAATAGGATCAAGATTCTTTTTCTCTGTACATGGGCATCCGTCCATGTGAATTACTTTTTTTGGGTTCCTCTTTCACTCCTACCCACACATCCAATATTCCATATGCCTTCTTTTAAAAACACAAATGGTTTTCTGGTCCGGGGATGCACTTTCTTCCTTTTCTGACTTGCTTTTGTGTGACATTCTAGCCTGCCGCCACTACTGCCTGCTCCTCAGCCAAAAGATCTATTTTAGATAGAATCTGTCCCAGCTTCGGAGCCTACTGCAGAGAGCAGCGGCAGCACTAATTGGTGGTGGAGAGATGAACCAAGTCATAAATTAGCCGATGAATCTCTGTACCGGGGACTAGCAGGTCTACACATGCAGGGAAGGCCAGGCAGGACCAACCAAGCCGCAAGGTTCCACAGCAGGTGGGACCCCGGAGGATGCCCAGCCGCCACGGCACAGAGACCGTTTTCCCTTGACTCTTCACCTTACCCTGCAGAGGAGTCCTGGATGTCATCACAGCCTGGAAGATTTGAAACCGAGCTGGGGTTGCCAAGATTAAACTGCTCCAGATGAGCCTCACAGTTCACACTTCAAAGACCTTTTTATTTTTCTCACTGACTATTTTGTTTTGAGGTTAAAGCTTTTCAATTTGAATTTTTAACCTCATATTAGCTTTTCCAAGCCATTTTACCTTCTAAATGGAACAGTATGCACATACAGTTCTGAGTTGGAAAATTAGGCACAAAGGAAATTCATTTTCATGGAAACAATGACCTCCCTGTGTCCCCAGTACAGTGGCCTCCTTTATCTGTAGTTTCTCTTCCTAGAGTTTCAGTCACCCAAGATATAGAGGTCTGAAAATATTAATTGGAAAAAACAAAAGATTTAAATACCTTTATTACAGTATATTTTTGTAATTTTTCTCTTTTTATTAGTTATCGTTGCTAATTTTTTGGGGGGTGGGGGAGAAGTTACTGGGGATTGAAATCAGAAGCATTCTACCTCTGAGCTATACTCCCAGCCCTTTTTATGTTTTGTTTTGAAATGAGATCTTGCTAGGGACTTTGCTGAGAGTCTTGCTTAATTGATAAAGCTGTTCTTGAACCTGCGATCCTCCTGTGTCAGCCTCCCAAGTATTGGAATTACAGGTATGCTCGTGCCACCACACCAGGCTGTTGTTGCTAATCTCTTAACGGTGACTAACTCAAACTTTATTGTATGTTTATATAGAAAAATAAAAATATCAGGTTTCAGCATTTTGGAACATATTTTTCCAGAACAAGAGAGAACTACTATATACAAAATAAAAACTGAGAGGTGGCTCCTTTTTTCACTCTCTCCTTTTTTAAAATATAAACCTAATCCTAATATTTTAAAGCATTCATGTTGTACCAATTGCCCAAGATATTTAAATGGAATTATATTTGCTTCATATTCACTCAACAACCTTATCAATTTTTTCCACATATTTGTGTGTGTGTGTGTGTGTGTGTGTGTGTGTGTGTGTGGTGGTACTGGGGTTCCTGGAAACCCTTCTACCTCCGGGCTACCCTCCCAGACCTATTTTTATACTTTTTTTTATTTGGAAGCAGGGTCTCTTAAGCCAGCGCAGCTGGCTTCGAACCTGCATGATCCTCCTATCTCCGCCTCCCAAGCGCGGGGATTACAGACATGAGCCACCACGCCCGATGCCATTTTTTCCACTTTTAAAAGACTATGTTTGCCCCTCAGTTGCCCATGAGCTGTCAGTATAACTGAGCAATTGCTGCTACACAGTTGTATCAACCTAATTATGCTCATTTCTACCGAGCCTCCTTTTCTTTTATATTCAGGCAAGATCAGCGTGAGTTTGTGAATCACTTAAAGAGAGTGTCTCCTCTCAACTACCCTGCACTGCTCATTTCAGTATTGGAGCATTGTTCCCATGAGCCGTCGGAGGCAGAACATCTGGCTTCTCCCCAGATCAATAGGTGTGCCGTTGCCCTGCAACGAGGCCTCCAGGGACCCAGCCAGAGAAAGCAAGCCCTAGACAGCTTCAGTTCATGTGTGCGTTCTACTTGGCTCTGATTAGCAGCTGGAGAATATTCCCCGGAGATGGCTGAGACCAGGTCTATTTCAGATGACTTCGAAAGGACAACGCTCTCATCACATACTTGAGGAAATTGCTGGCTGTACAGAGGAAGAGAAGCGACATTCTGAAATGCGATAGTGAGGCGGAACTGTAAAATGGAAAGCAATTTAAATGTATTACTGGACAAAAACCCATTAGCCCAATGAACATAAATAACCTCGCTGAAGAAGGGCATTGTTCCCAGATAACTTCTCCCTGAGTATGGAGGAAATTTCTCTCTTTCTGGAAAACCTCTGCGTGGCATTAGAGCAGTTTGCAACTGAAACATGTTATCAAGGAGTCGAATTTTTTCACTTGCATAAACAACGCCATTGGAATTACTATGACATTTTTGCAGGCATGGAAGCCAATAACAACTGGTATCACCATAACCAGGCAATTTTGCTTTCTGAAAGAAGGGTTGTCAATTCTTGACTGTTCCTCTCAGATTCTCCTCAGCTGCCAAATTCCTGTGATGTCATCCACACCATTAACTACTCCATTAAAGTGGTGTTAGTGCTGTCTTTAATCTAATTCAGCAAGAACTACAAAACAAACATCTCTGCTCTGGAAAGCTGCAAACCTCAGACACCCAGTGATACTGTAGACTAGATCTGCACATCCAGGTAGGTAGAAGTTGTGCATAAATAATGTATATGGCTGCCCAGTGTACCCATGCATCTCAAAGTGTTATTCTCTTCCCAAGGATCTGAAAGTGGTGATCAGCAACCCTTAGAAAAATATGTTCACTTCATAAAGACAGAGGGTTTCTAGGTGGGTGTGATGGCACACTCCTGAAATTCCAGTACTTGGGAGGCTGAGACAGGAGGATTGCAAGTTCAAGGGCAGCCTCAGTAACTTATCAAGATCCTATTTCAAAAGAAAAATATAAAAAGGGCTGGAGGTAGAATACCCCTGGGTTCAATCCCTAGTACCCAAAGGAGGAGGACTAGAAGGAGGAGAAAGTTCACTTCTGTGGAGGAAAGCAGCCACCCTTTGCACAGGGGCCTTTACTTTGCAGCAGATATGAAGTAATATTGTATGGAGTGTAATCATCAGAATGTCCTGATGCAGTCAAAGAAATGGCCATGCTGTATGGTGTTTAGTGTTTTAGGTTTTTAAAAAGTGTCTTAGAAACGTGGCCCTTGTTGTGACACCCACTTTACATAAGGTTTGTAAGTAATAAGATATTTATTAAGATCTGAGAAAAAATCTGAGAAGCATAGGTCTATTTTGAGAGGGGATACATTTTCACTGACACACTGACTCATTTATCTGTTAGCAAACAGATCTTACTGAAAACTGGGAGGCTGGGGTAGATATTGGAGGTATCAGGTAAAGGGCCTCATTTCTGCCTTTAGCAAAATCGTAATCTGTTGGGAGATTGGGAAGAAACCTGATCATTACAACATAAAATAATAATACTTTCAATGCCTTAGGGGTACAGTGGAGGGAGCTGCTCCCCTTGCCTGGGGGAGTCAGGGAGGTCTCCCAGAAGATAGGACTAATTAGCCTGTAATTAGGATGGGACATCTAAAAACTATTTTGGGTCCACAGAATCAGAAGGCACATTGCAAACCAAGACCTCTCTCGTCATTGGAGGTAAGGCAGCCCTTGTTTCTCTTCTGCAGCAAGTAGGTAGGCCCTGACAGATGTGTGTGTGTGTGTGTGTGTGTGTGTGTGTGTGTGTGTGTGAGAGAGAGAGAGAGAGAGAGAGAGAGAGAGAGAGTTTTTTTTTTTTTTTTTTTGGTGGTACTGGGGTTCCTGGAAACTCTTCTACCTCCGGGCCACACTCCTAGACCTATTTTATATTTTTTTATTTGGAAACAGGGTCTCTTAAGCCAGCATGTCTGGCTTCAAACCTATGCAATCCTCCTGTCTCCGCCTCCCAAATGCGCCTCCCAAGTGCGGGGATTACAAGCGTGCGCCACCACACCCAGCTGGGCAAATTTTTAAGTGAGCACAAAAGTTACAAAATTAAATAATTTGTTCATATTTTCTTTACAGTGTTGTAGGCTCTTTTATCCAACTCTTCAGCTGGCAATGCTGAAATCGGAATCATTTTTATTTAATTATACTTTTGTAATGAAATTATGATCCTTAGCAATATTAAACTAGAAGTTATAATTAGTCTTTGAATGTTTATAGGAAAAGCTCTGATCGCTGTGCTTTTCCATCCCCCCACCCTGGCCCGCCACCCTGGCCCCTACACTGGTTGTCAACGGCCATCTGCACGCATCTGATCACATCTGCACATTAAGGAAATCTGATCACATCTGATCACATTAAGGAAATGGGGCAGATGCTCTTGCCTGGGAAATCCAAGACCGCTTCTCTTGTAGTACAAACTGGCCTTTATTTGAGGCACTGGACCACCAAGAAAAAACTTCAGCATATTATTAAGGCATCTACGAAGCACGAGCATCAAAGGGAATATTTTTCAAATAATGTGATTTCTGATACTGTGGGGAAGGAAAACATCTTTTTTTTAACAATTTTTTATTGAACATAAATAGTATACATTTAAACTATATTTGGTGCCCTCTCCCCCCCTGCCCCCATTTTCCCTTCCCCCCTCCCACCAATGGTTGTCCAGGTTAACCATGTCATATTCATAATTTTACGCATGTTCAGCTGTAGACCCTCATTAATCAAGATCAGCCTTCCTCCTCTCCTATCTTTACATTCAAACTTTGCTGGTATTTCCCCTCCATTATCTGAAGTCCCACTGGTATCCTCTGTGTTTCCTAGTTTGGGCATATTAGAGGAAACATATGTACCTTCTCCTTCTGTGCTTGGCTAATCTCACTTAACATAATGTTCTCCAGGGCTTTCCATCTTCTTGCAAATGATATAATTTTGTTCTTCTTTATGGCTGAATAGAATTCCATTGTGGAAAACATCTTTTTTTTTAACTATCCTTCCAAGGTCCCTTGCTGAGCCCCCCCGCCCCCAGTGACAAATGGCAGATGGGTCAAGAGAAGAGCATACACATTTATTTAGCATAATTTTGGCCTGTCCTGGGAGCCTGAATAAGGAAATGCAGAGCTACAGACCTGGTGAGAGCTGTGTGCTTTTATGGGAGGGTTGATAAAGAGCAGACAGGCGTGGAGACAGAAGATGGCTGGAAAGGATATGATCTGATTGAGATATGCTGGGGGACTGGACCAGGCCTGTTGGTTCAAACCTTTCATCTTCAGAGACTCCTTCTCTTCAGGGGCAGAGACAGCCCCTTATGGATGAGGGTCTTCTGACCTGAGAAGGGCAAGGAAAGAGAAGCGTGACATTGCTGCTTCTGCAATTTTCTCGCATTCCTTCAGCTTAATGTTCACTGTGCGCAGAGGGCATATTTTGTGACTGTGTGTATTGAGCCTCATCAATGTTGTATTAGTCCAGCCTGAACAGGAAATGGATGGCACAATCGAACCGGGCAAATATGAGTTTCACAAAGGAATCGTTTGCCAAGATGCAGCATGGAAACATGCAGAGTCCCAAGGACTTATAGGAGTGCGTCCTGTCACTCCCAGGCCTTCAGGGTTGTGGTCCTAGGAGGGTGATCTGAATCCCGGAGAGGCGGAGAGGGGAAGACAGGTGGGGAGCAGAGAGCCATGCCCACATTGAGACTCCTCAATCCTCCCTCTTCTCACTCCTCTGGTCCCAACCCAACTGGAAGCCAAAGAGCAGCATAACCGTCTGGAATAGTTTGTTCCTCCCTCCTCTCCAGACACAGCAGCATAGAGAAAGGCCGAGGCTGGGACAGGGCGGCTGGCTCAGATCATGCTCCTCAGTGGCACCAAAGTAGGCCAGAGTTCTTTTGCATCTTAGTGTGTATTGTGAGATACACAGTCATCATAGTTTTCAGGCTCCCACATCTTTTTATTGAGCCTCCTCATTGGATGGATGAAGGCTCCTCCTCAATGGATGAAGGCTGTGATGATTTAGCTAATGTCAACCAGCTCCATCCTAGATTATCAAGGCTCCCGGGGACAGGCCCTGTGTGCTGCTCAGCCAGAGAGCACTGGACTTTAACCTTGAGTGGCGCTCTGCAGCCATCCTGAAGGGCAGGACAGGGCTGTGGACTCCTGGCTCGCTCACACACAGGCGCGGTCACTAGCACCCCAGCCCATGTCTGTACAGTGACAGCCGCCTACTTCAAGCCTATTAGGATTAGAGTGATATGCACTTTAGGAGGCAAGAGATCCTGATGGGGCGGGGGAGAACAAGAGTCAACACACAGCCAATTTAAAAAATAATCGGGGTCAGTGCACAGGACCTCAGCGGATTCTTTCAGGGGGAAGTGTCTATGTGATTGAATACTGTTGATGTCTCTCACTAGCTCTCAGCAGCGACAGCAGCGAAACATTTTCATGTGTGCTCCACACCAAAACGAGCATTTGTATTTAAATATTTGAGTTAAACATATCTTGTGTTTGCAGAGCATTAATGCTGTTGACATTGTTTCATGGCTGTCCTCTTTAGGGAGTTGGAATTTGTCTTCAATATTAGTCAACGAGGCTTAGAAAACACTGTTATAGGAATCAGGACCGTGGGAGGGACCTTGAATTGGAAAATAAAGATGAACTCCCCAGGGGTGGGGAGGGAATGCAGGATCTTAGGGTGACGCCCCTTGCTGCTGCTCTTTCTTACCTGCAGACGTCATGCAGGTGCCTCTGACACCATCTGCAGGCTGCAGAAAGCCATAGTTCTTCTCCAGTGCAGTATTCCCTCTCCCTGCCCCCCGTGTCTACCTTGAGTAGCTTGTTGACGCTGCCATCACACACTGGACTTCACTTTCCTCTGCCTAAGCTGGCCTCTACATTCAGAAACCCTGTCCCCATCTCACTTGCCAATAATTGTACCTCAGGGACCCTATGTCCCAGCCAAGGCCCATAGGAGAAGAGGAATGAACTCTCCACCATTTTTCCCATTCTGACCACGCGGCCAACTGAACCAGTTCTGTTTAAGAGCCTGAGTTTCAAGAGTGCTTAATTTAATGGCCTCATGTGGGTTAAGAAGGAAATTAGAGAGCTGAGGGAGACCTGTAAGTTTTCATCAATACCTGGGGCCTGACCAGGGCATCTAGTTGAAGAAGGGAACTAGCCAGACCTGTGCTGTGGAGAAGCTCGTGGTGACACATCTTGATGACAGCTGAGGTCTCCAGTCACACCAGGGCAGAGCCCACCTGAGACAGAAATGAATGAGCCACACCCACTCTGCTTCCCGTTCTCCCAGGTCTTCTCGCAGTGTTCCTCCCTTCCCCTCCCAGCCACACCTGGGGACCTACAAACCTGGAGCCATGACCTCCAGGCCACTGCCCTTAACCGTCGGGGGTTTCTGGGTTGAGCCCTCAGCCTCCACAGCCTTCTCTTCCTCCAACATTCCCAAGCTCCAGCAGCCTGCTTCCTCTGGCCTCCCTGGGCAAGCCCACCCTGTCACCTTCACAGTTCCCACGAGGTCACTGAGGCCTTTGGTCACGAGCTCCTTCCACCAAATCAGTGCCTGAGGCTGCTTGCATAATAAGCTCCTTCCTTGATTAGAGCATCTTAATTATGCTCTAGGAATTTGCTTAAACAGATTAATCATTCTCGAAGACAAATTTAGAAGCTGTGCTTGCGGAGGGATCTGCTCCGAATTTCCCCTGGGAAATTCTCATTCCACCTGCCTGGTCGGCCCTTATGAGGATCTTGAATGTGTCAGAAGCTCGGACACTGGCCAGAGGCCTATGCTGCCCCTGCAGCCTTCTCTTTACTTCCTCTGCCCCAAATAGTTATGAAATGTAGCTGCTGTGAGAGAAGAGCATCCTGGAGGCCTCCCTTCCTCCTGGACTCAGGCCACCATCAAGACCAGGTCCAGTTATCCACTGATGTGGCAACCAGGACAGCACAGTGGTTCTCACTAGCATCCCCAGCTTTAAAAATCAGTTTTTAAACAGATACTGGAGCTTCACCTCAGACCAAGTTAGTGAGAATCTCCATCCATCCTTTCTCTATTTTGCAAGAGCAATTGAAGGAAGGACCACACCAAGCAGTCCTAATAAATGCCAAAAGCCAGGAACTGCAGCAAAACCTGAGCACTATCAGGGGCTTTGCTTCTGCATGCGTAACTGGGAAGCAGTCAAGAGGCCTTGGCTCTGAGGATAGATCTGGCAAGAATAAAGAGCTGTGTGGTACCTGATGTACCAAAGTAGATGTTCACAAGCCCTGGAGGCTGGGGAGGCAACATTTCATGGATTCCAGTGCTGTTCCCTAGCTCCGTAACCTCACAAAGGTTAACCTTTTTGAGCCCTGGTCTTGTCATAAAGCCTGTTATCCACCTCATGGGATTGCAGAAGGAGTCGAACCACACTGTTCACACACAGGGCTTAGAAGAGAGCTTGGCGTAGCATCAGCTCTTGGGAATAGTTAGCTATCACGATTTCCCTCATTATTCTCCTCAACATCACTATTTGGCTCAAAGGTGGAACAGAATGTTCATGAGAATCCAAGTCAGGAATACACACACACACACACACACACACACACACACACACATATATATATATATATATATATATATATATATATATATATATATATATGGCCAGTGGTGGCTGATGAGGCTCAATGTGAATCTAATCAGCGATAGTCGGTGGCTTCTTTGCAGGTGCTCCCCCCTCCTCCCCTGAAAGGGATAACCAGAAGTCAAAACGTGTTTCTCCTAGGGTTTATACTCATATGAAGGACCAGATGAGTCTATTGTTTGAAGATTGTCTTTGGGGAAATTTTTAATAATTTGGAAGAGAATCAAAACCAAACAAACAAAGCTAATCTACTCAAAAGAGTGAATTCAAAGCAGGAATATAAATAATGGTCCTCCATACAGAACACCTGTTTTTCAGGTTTCACTGTTCTGGTTAAACCAGAATCATGCCATCTAAAGAACTGCTAAAATCCCATAGTTTTACAAAGCAGCGGTAGCAGCTCTGTCTGCCAGGTGGGCGTGGCGTCTGGAAGGGAGCTGAGCTGGAGACAGATGCTCAGGCAGTCCTGACTCTAGCGGTTGGGAGACCCAGTTCATCACGCAGATAAGAAGAGCGTTAAAGGGGTTTATAAACAGATTGGAGGGAAGAAAGACTTGAAGCAGAGTTACTGCTTGGGAATCATGTTTAATCAAAGAAACGAACAAATGCAGAATATTTAAGTGTTTGTTAGAATTGTACTTAAAAAGCATTAATGTCTTTAGAGGAAAAAATATAAGTGATACAGGTTTTACTAAGCCATATATTTGGCACCAGCAACTGTACGCTAAATAAGACACCACTTTTTCAAAAAATAGGAAACTACATTTCTAAATTGAAGTAGTTTTCTTTTTTCTTAATCTTTGTTGCTCTAGCAGACAGTATGTTATTGACAGGAAGATACTTAACCTTTTATTTCACTTCGGTAAATACTTTTTGCAATTTTAGATATGCATGATCCCATTGGAAATTCTAGACTAAATTAAACATCTTAGTAAGTCCTAACTACTAAATAGTATTGACCTTCAAGATGTATACATAAGTATATTTAAATAAATATATATGAACACACATATATGAATCTATATATTCATTCATTTATTTTTAGAAATTTAAAACTTTTAACTCTGACTTACCATAACAACTAAACTTTGAGAAAATTAAAAGTCTTTATTATTATTGTCATTAATTTTGTTCTTACTAGGGATTGGAACCAGGAACATTCTACCTCTGAGCTAGACCCCCAACCCTATTTTATTTTTTATTTTGAAACAGAGATTTACTAAATTGTTAAGGGCCTTGCTAAGTTGCTGAGGCTGTCCTCAAACTTGCAATTCTCCTGACTCAGTGTCCCAAGTACTGGGGTTTTAGCCATGTGCCATCATACCCAGCTTTGTCTTTTAATTCCCTAGTAAAGGATGCCAGGGAAAAAAGGAAATGGATTCATCATAGAGAGTACTGGAATTATTTTATTTTATTTTATTTTGGTGGTACTGGGGTTCCTGGAAGCCCTTCTACCTCCGGGCTACTCCCAGACCTATTTTTAAAAATATTTTTATTTGGAAACAGGGTCTCTTAAGCCAGCACGGCTGGCTTCGAACCTGCGTGGTCCTCCTGTCTCTGCCTCCCAAGCGTGTGCCACCACGCCCGGCGAGGGTACTGGAATTAAAGGGCAATAAACTGGACATTAAAGTGGAAATCCTAGAAGAGCTTACCAGACTCCAGTGTGGCAACCTAGACTAGTGGAAAGAGAACAGGATTTGGCTAATTCCCTCAAGGACCAGCACTGTCAACTTCAGGCTTGTTAACAATTTTCTTTCTTTCTTTTTTTTTTTTTTTTTTTTTTTTTGCGGGTCTGGGGATGGAACCCAGAGGCATTTGATCTCCAAGCCACACCCTTGCCCAATTTTTTATTCTTTATTTTATTATTATTTTTTAAATATGGAACGCTTCATGAATTTGTGTGTCATCCTTGCGCAGGGGCCATGCTAATCTTCTCTGTATCATTCCAATTTTAGTATATGTGCTGCCAAAGCGAGCACTTTATTCTTTATTTTGAAACAAGGTCTCACTGAGTTGCAGAGGGCCTCACTAAGTAGCTGAGGCTGTCCGCGAACTGTGATCCTCCTGTCTCAGCCTCCTGAATGCTGGGATTACAAGCGTGCACCACCACACCTGGCTAACATTTTTCTAACCTCAACTTTCTCTTCTATAAATTGGAGCTATGTTACCATCTTATGCTTCTATAGCTTCTTAGATCTTAGTATGGAAAGTTTTACATTTGTGCCAATCAAATTTCATCTTGGCCGGGCGTGGTGGTGCACACTTGTAATCCCAGCATTCGGGAGGCTGAGACCAGAGGGTCGCGGTTCGTGGACAGCCTCAGTACTTAGTGAAGCCCTGTTTCAAAATAAAGAATAAAAAGTAGGGCAGGGGGTGTAGCTCAGAGGTCAAATGCCCCTGGGTTCCATCCCCAACCCCCCCCCCACACACACACAATAAATTCACCTTGATGCCAATTTTCTAGCATGTGGAGGTTAGTACACTTGTGGAGGGATTAGACATGGTCTGTGTGGCCAGGGGTAAGGAATGAAACAGATATGGGCAATAGAAAGACCGGTAAAGGGTCAGTATGAAAAAGTAATTTTCTAACCTTCAGAATAAAAATAAAACCCATCCTCAGTGTCGGGAGGGGAGGTTTCATATCACCGGAGGTGATCAGTCACGGGCTAGAGGCAACTGGAGAGGGACACCGCCAGGAAGAGGACTGGGCATCAGATGATATCTTCTCCAGACACAAAGAATTTTAAAAGGCACTAAATAAAATCTCATCCACATGCAATGGGAGCTAGTGAGGAGGTTTTGACTTGGGAGGCTTTTACTGCAGAGAGCTGACGTTGCAGCTAATACGTTTTCTTCTTACTCTTTTCTGAGATAATTCTGTTTTAAATAATTCTTGAAATGTATTTCACTGGGTATAAATATAGGGACTCCTGTCTATGTGAAGGAAATGATTTCAGTGAAAAGTTAGCCTGAAAGTGCCTAAGGTATGCTTCAAAATTCTTAATAATTAAAAAGAAATTTCTGTTGTCCTCTAAGAAGATAAACATAGACTTCAATTGATTTCTATATATACACACATATATATGAAATATATATATATATTCGTTCTTTCATTTATTTTTAGAAGTGTCAAGCTTATAACTCTACTTACTCTTCCAACTGAACTATAGGAAGATTAAAAATGTCTTACTTTTTAATACATTTAATTACCAAGAATGCAAGGGGAATTAATTATAGACAACTTAAGCTATAAAACTGACTCAAATCAGTACTTTTCTACATGCTTCTTATCAACCTCTTAAAGACTCATTCCTGGGGCGATGAGTTTTGAAATAATGGTTGAAAATGATTTATTGTCTTCAATCTGAGTGCTTGATGAAGTGGAAGCGTGTGTTGCTTTGTCATGATTATGTATGCATCCAAGTGTTCCTAAAGGCAATCTCTTGAGATATTTATTCCAATAGCACATAGTAGGTAAAGCCTCATATAAAATATTATGTACAGGAAATCTCAAATTTAGCTCTCTAGCCTAAAATACTCTTGCGAGAGAGGCAGAGATATATCTACCCTGGAGTTGAAATCTGAATTCTCTGACTGGTCTTATCACCAAAGGTAGGGTCGGCCCAGAGGCGATGGATACATCTACCCCAGTCATTGAGCCAGACCTTGGCCAGCCACACTTACTGGTTTTCTTCATAAAGGTACATTTGGGATAGAGGGGATAGTTCCCCTATAAATGGAAGTTTTATGTGCTTTTCTGTTCCAACAATTTCTCCCTATTTTATACCCTTGAAGTCAAACAGGAGTACCATCCCAGAGACTCAACACTGGGTACATATGTTAACCTTTGTATTTAACAAATACAAATGTAGAGACTTAGAGCAGTGAGCCTCTGACCTTGGCCTCAGAACCACCTGGTCAGCTTGTTCAGCAAAGGTGGCCTGGCCTCATCCCACCCCATTCCCAGTGGGATGACTCAAAAGACCTGGGGTGGGCCTGGAATTGGCATCTCTAACATATTCCTAGGTGACAGGAAAAGTTCCTAGTCCAAGGACCACACTTTGAGAAACAAGGCCTCCTCTGTCTATAGTGACTGGCTCCAGAACCGTTCTCTTTCCTAGGACACCAAAGTTTTGGATATTCATATCTATTATATACAATGCATAGTATTGAGCCGGGCATGGTGGCGCATGGTTGTAATCTCAGTGCTTGGGAGGCTGAGACAGGAGGAATGCCCAGGTTCAAAGCCAGCCTCAGCTACTGAGTGAGGCTCTCAGCAACTTAGTGAGACCCTGTTTCCAAATACAGTATATAAAAGGTCTGGGAGTATAGACTGGAGGTAGAAAAGCCCCTGGTTTGCACCCCCAGTACCACGAAAAAAATGCATAGTATTTGTGTAGAACTTAGACATATCCTCCTGTGTACTTTAAATCATCTCTAGATAATTTATAGTGTCATAATATCTAATGCAATGTAAATGATATGTGAATAGTTGTTACATTCTATTTTTAAGGGACTAATGACAAATAAAGTTTGTGAATGTTCAGTACAGATCCAATCTTCGTAATTTTCTCTCTTTTTTTTTTTTTCTTTTTGAGGTTGGTTGAATCTGACGATGTCTCTGTGGACACAGAGGCTGACTGATACTAGTCTATTGTTTTAAACACCCCCCAAGTGCTTCTAACATGAAATCATGGCTAAGAGTGACTATTAGAGCTGACGGATCTTTTTCTCTTAGAAACATGTATCTTTTTATTTTTATGTCAGAGTTAATTAAATCTGGAAAATTTTAGGCCAGATACAGAAAGGTAGCATTACATCGACTGCTGACTGAATGTTGGATGCGACCTAATTTTGAATGCACTTATTGACTTAACTATTACACCAACAATAGCTCTAGCTGTTGGCACATATAGTACTTTTAAGGTAATGAATATCTTCCTAAAATAATTCTTACTGACTATGTAACAAGATAAGAAATAGGGCAGGTCACAGTGGCATATGCCTATAATTTCAGTGACTCAGAAGGCTGAGGCAAGAGGATCACAGGTTTGAGATCAGCCCTAGCAACTTTGCAAGACCCTGTCTCAAAATAAAAAGTAAAAAAGGACTCAGGGTACAGCTCAGTGTAAATTGCCCCTGGGGTCATACCACATAGTGGGGGGAAAAGGAAGAAAGGAAAAAAGAATAAAAGAAATTCATTAAGTTACACATCCAGATATTTTTAAGTTTGTTCTACTCAGACCTCACTTAGGTACTTAGAAGCAGCTAAGAGTGTTGAACAAACATGGAGACGCTAAACAAACAAATGTGTTACTGCCTATAATGGGAGCAATAGAAAGCATTTTAAACAAAATAGGCTCATTTCAAATTAATGCCATCTTGTAAGAGCCTATAAAACCTTGATTCAGAATTAGATTGTTGTTATCATGTGTCACACTGGATCCATAATGACAGAATAAGCACTAGAATTGGGGGGAAATTCCTTATTTTTAATTAAGTCTCTGAAGAAAGAGGATCAGGAAGATAGAGATATCTTTAAAGGTTCACATGTGTCTTTCTTTGTGTACAGGTCCTGGGAACTCTATGTCAAACTTTGGGTATAACAAAGATCTCTCTTGGAAGTAATCCTAGGGAGATTTTTTGGTTTATTTTGTTTTTCGGTGCTGGAGATTGAACATGAGCCTTGTGCATCCCAAACAAGGGCTCTACTACTGACTCCACCCCCAGCCCTAGGAAGGTTTCCACCAGCAATCTGGGGAGTTCCAGTTAGCACAAAGCCTTGCTCCTCAGGGATCATCAGGACTCTGGGGTGACTAACTTGTGGTTTCATACAATAGGTGTATACTCTGAATGGAGTTCTTTAAAGCTGATACGATTAAAAATATGAGTAAGGGAACTTTTGGCATTTGAATTTTAAGGAAATTTTAGAAAATCAAAACCCTAAGGTAAGTAGATATCCAGGTTGTGTGAAAGCTTCACTTCCACCTGCCCCTGAAGATGGGTTCCTTCAGATGAAACAGCTAACGCTTGCTTGCACAATACTTTATGGTTTTCAAAGCACTTGTACTACCCATAGGACTCGGGCTTAATTTTTTAAAAATTACTTTTTAGAAAAACTATCCTGAGAACGAAAAGCAGAAAATAACCTGTCTGCGTTTGTTCAGTGACATTTATCTATGCACTAGGTATGTCTGAGAGCAGCTGGGCCCAAGGTGGGGACAGCCACAGGAGCAGGGGCTGATGGAGGCAGGAGCAGGAGAGGGATGGGGCTATTTGCTGGCAAGGTGTGGGCTAGGGTGCGCTGCCTGGCTCGCTCTGCTCTGGGGCTGCGTGGATCTGGAGGCTGCACATGACCCGGCTCAAGTGAACACAGAAGCAGGAAAGAATCCCAGGAAACTATCATCACTCAAAAAGGAGACAAAAGCCAGACAGATGACAGTGGGCACTGAGAGAGATTCTAGAGCAAGAGCAGCATAGGCAGAAGTATCAAGATATAGAAAACAAAACAGATGGAACAAAAGAGGTAGAGAGAAAGAAAGAGCATAGAATAAGGGCTTTTCTGACAGCTGCAGGAAAGCCTGGCAGAGGCTGGCTCTCTGAGCTCCTGCCTGCCACAGTCAGACATCGCTCAGCTTCTCCTCATACTGGAGTGATCAGTGCCACAGTACCCAGCTTAAACTTTCCTGCTGGCTCTCATCTCAGTTTTATGAGTGAAACCATGTCTTAGGTAACTGTTTAAGAAGGCATCATCTTAGATTGCCTTCATATATGTAAGTCATGTCAATTCATAAAGTTAAAAAATTCTCTCTCCATAATTTTTGTGTGATGGGAATACAGAGCCCAGGTAAATCTCTATTCTTTTCTACTGCCTTCAAAAAAAAAAATCTGCACAGTCATAAAAGCACATTTTAATCCTCTTCACTGCTAACTAGAAAGGGTATCAATTCTCTTCTTCCCAAACAGACAACAATGAGTCCAGGCACACATCCTTATCATCCATCCTCATTCTTGCACACTAAAGGAGCTTATGCAGCCGAACCCTCACCACGTGATGCGGCTCCATGTCCCAGCCACAGAAAAATGTCTGAGGTTGCTTCCTGTTTGCAAGATCGCTTCCTTTCTGAGTCACATCTGTTATCTCTCCTGTCACAGAAGCGGATTCAGCAAACACATATCCAGCTATACCTCCCCTTCATCTCACACAGCCACAGGAGCGGAGCTAGGAAGGGGTGGTATTTAAAGCAGCTGCTACAATGCCCTCCCATGTGGTCTGAAGAGCCCACTAGATGTTCTTGGACTTGCGTCTCAGTGACACCTACATTTTAGTGAACTGGCCACCGATGTTTCTTGAACACTCAGGCTGGCTGCTTCCCTGCAGCCAAATCCTCACTGTGAGTAATGCCCTGGGCATTCTCCTTAAGGGGTACTTAGAAAAACCCTGCCCAGCAGTTCTTAACACAAGGCCAAACACCAAGGTCACTTTTGTCCATTGTTCTAGTCCTGCTGCTGATAGCAAGACCGAGAATCAGTGGGTGGGTATAGAGTTGGGAGTATGAGTACTGAGATGAACTGATGGGAGTGAGGAAGGGCAATTCCAGGTCTGCCTGGGGCAGGAACTTGGCTGATGGAACAAACAGGGTCTGGGAGGCAGGAGTGTGGAGCTGAGCCTGTAGGAGGGGCTCAAGCCCAGGGTTTGAAGGGCTAAGCCAGCCCCAGCCATAACATGTCTGGTTGCAAATGAAGATATTGGGCATCTTGCTGCAGAAGCTGAAGCCACCAGGGAGCACTAGGACAGGTCTTTTAAAGGCACGCTGATGCGGCAGGGCCAGCCTCACGGGTATGGGAGCCACACGGGACCTGAATTTGTTCTCTGCTGTGCCATCTTGAAATTCTTAATAAATCCTTAGCACAGGGCTTGGTATTTTAATCTCTCACTATCCAGGCCTGAAAAATGGGGCCTGAGGGAGAGAGAAGAGAACAACCTTTCTCTTCTGGTAATAGGACCCACCAGCTCACAACTTAGGAATGGGGCAGGTCTGCATCCCTCTCCAGGACCCCCACCATTTTCTCTCCTCACTGTGCTTGATCTTTCTTCATGGCAGTCTGTATTTCCTGATGTTAGACTATTTATTGTTTACTTATTGCCATTTGAATGTGTCCCTCAATGTTCATCTACTGAAAATGTAAGCCCCAGTGCAAAAGTGATGAGAAGCAGCGTCCTTTATAGGTGCCTAGGGACTAAGGGCTCTGACCTTGTGGATGGGTTAATGTTGTTATTCCAAGAGGGCTTATTAATGCAGGACAGGTTTAGCCCCCTTCCCTCGACCTCCCATCCCGTCTCTTCTGTCATGGATGACTCAGCATGAGGATCACCAGATGCAGCCCCTCGATTTTGGACTTCCTGGCCTCTAGAACCACAAGCCAAATACATCTCTGTTCCTCATAAAAACGAGCCTGTTTGTGAAATTCTGCAATAGCAGCATAAAACAAATTGAGACACTGCCCATCTCCCTTAAGAGTCAAGGACTTTGTCCATCACGCTTACTGTGATTTGTACAGTGGTGCCTGGCCCATGTAAATAAGTGGTTAACCTCCAGGCCTCAGGAAAGGCAAGGTCCTTGGGATCTCAGGGGGTGGAATTGCCGGACTCACTGGAGATGTGGGCAGAGCTTAGGAGGCACTTGGTTCTAGAAATGAGGCTCAGGAGTCAGGGCCAGAAGAAGAGGAGCTCTGTGTCAGGCAGGGAGGAGCCCTATGTCTCAGGAGAGATTTGCAGCAAAGGAAAGATTGGTGTTTGCATGCTTGTGCACATCCTGTCTCAAGCTGCTTGGGAAGTGGGAGACGGGATGGAGGCTGCCAGTGGATGTCATGGGGGAACCTGGAGCAGGTGAAGGCAGCTGGGATAAGATCAGGAGTTCATGACAATCTCGTTCTTTAATTGCCTGAAGGAAATGTCCCAATTGTCAGCTGAGATGCCATTCTAAGTTGGCTTGAATTCTTAAGGTAAAACGAGAAAGAAATGTGCCCCATTATTCTCACCCAGGTAGAATGGAAGCAGCTTCAAAAGTTTCACAAAAGCGATCCTTGACTGCAATTACTTATGAGGTCTGATACAAGACCCCCTGGATGAGGCCATCCTGCCTTGTTTCAGAATCGTCATAGAACTAGCTTTTGTCAGTGCACTTATTATCTGTACACGCACTGAGCTCATAGGGCCCGTGCCCAGAGCTAGAATGTCGGTAGGCGTGGCCTGACCCCGTGGTCGCCTTGGACCCAAGGACGACAGCTCCAGTTCTTTGGAATGATTTGCAAAGTGTTTCTAAATGAAACAGTCTTTTCCTCTGACCTGAGTATCTCCCCAGTCTTTCCTCATCTCTGGATTTCCGCCCACCTCAGCTTCCCTTGACTTGCCTGATGTGCCACAGCCTTGGTCTCAAGCCACACACTTGTGCCCTTGTGAGCAAACCATTATGCATTTAGAGCACTGGGCATAGAAAAGAGGGTTGATTTGCAATTAGCCTGAATGATGGGCTAAGAAACTAGGTAAATCAAGAAGGCTCTGAACCCTGCCAAACCTACTACTGTGCCCAGCATTATTGCTACCCCTGGTCTCGGCTGGACAAAAGAAACTTCTGCTTCAGCAGTTACACTGCTGCCAATCAGTGCAGGAATGGACCCTTCGAAAGAAAAGAGATGGTTGGTTTTATTGCTAGGCAGGATGGGAGTATCATTTAATAAGCAGGAAAATATTTTCTTGAGTGTTTCATTTTTTAAGCTTGATTGAGGTATAATTGACAAATACTAATTGTATGTATTTAAGCTGTACAATGTGCTGTTTTGATATACATACACATTGTGAACTGATTACCACAATCAAAGTAATTAACATATCCATCACCTTACATTGTTGCCTCTGTGTGTGTGTGTGTGTGTGTGTGTGTGTGTGTGTTGAGAAAATTAAAGATCTACTCTCAGAAAATTTCAAGGGTTCAGTACAATATTGTTTACTATAGTTACCATGCTGTATGTTACCTCTACAGAATTTCTCTTTCTGCCTAATTAAAACTTTTAAGCTGGGCGTGGCGGCGCACACTTGTAATCCCCGGACTTGGGAGGCTGAGACAGGAGGATCGCACAGGTTCGAAGCCAGCCTCAGCTACTTAGTGAGGTTCTCAGCAACTTAGTGAGACCCTGTTTCTAAAAAATATATAAAAAATAGGTCTGGGAGTATAGCCTGGAGGTAGAAAACACCTGGGTTCCACCCCCAGTACCACCAAACAAATAAAAAACAACAAAAAAAAACCACAAAAAAACACACAAAAAAACAAACTTTTAACCTTTTCACTAACATCTGCCTATCCCTGCCTCCCTCCCCAGCACCTGGAAAATATCATTTGACTCTTCTGCTTCTCTAAACTTGACTTTCTTATTCTACATGTATGCAAGATTGCGCAGTATTTTTCTTGTGTGCGTGTTTTGCTTATTTGATTTAGCATAATTTCCTTCAGTTTCATCCACGTGACTTCAAAGCCGTGCTTTCCAAGGATGAACAGTATTCCATTGTGTCTAGACCACATCTTCTTGATTATTCACCATCAGCATTTCCATATCTTGGAGGCTGTGACCGGTGCAGCATGGGGAGTGCAGATGGCCTTTCAAGATACTCATTTCACTTCCTTCAGATGTATACACAGACATGAAATTGCTGAATCAGTAACTGTTTAATTTTTGCCTTTCCTACAGCACAGGGGTAAGTCCAATTCTGTAACCTTCAGAAAACTATTGAATGTCTTCATACCTCAATTCCCTCGTCTGAAATATGAATTCCTGCCTTGTTGGTGAAAATTCAATGAATCAATACGTGTAAAACCCTTGGTATAGGGTTGGATGTGCCCTAAAAATTCACTGCATGCTGGCCATTCTTGTTATTTTGTGATTCTTGTTGCCATCTTCATCAGCCCATCTCTTCTGATGGAGAAATCGATTTCTATCCTCTCATTTATCTGCTTCCTGTTTTGGATTTACAGCTCTCGAGGCCAGGCTGTGGGCTGAGTTTTATGGCATTTCTCATTTATTAATCCATTATTTAATCAATCAGTCCAGATCTCTGAATCTCATCAATAAGCGTGGCATGCACACCTTCAGTGGAGGGAGTAGAAGGCACATTGCTTTGGACCTCTGGAGGCCTGACCTCTTGATCAGTGACGTGGCTGACAGGACACCTGCCATCCAACGTGGTGACCAAATATGTCATATGACAAGCAAAGCGAGGTGCACTTCAAGATGAGGTACATCATTTCTAATATTCAGTTAGGGTTCCCTACAATCACACCAAGTCTAAGACTCTCTGGGAAGAATAGGGACCAAGTCTAACCCATTATCAGAGTGGGGCATCTCGTTCCAAGGCACCTTATAACTAGGCACAACTCCAAACCTTGATATCTGCAAAACAGAGATAATTACACCTGCCTGCTTCCCGTCGCACAGAGACAGTGCGAGGATTAATTAAATAGTGACTGCCAAGAACACCAGGCTCCTTTGAGATAAATGCTCTGCAAATGCAATCTTAGATGATTGCTCAGAATTTCGTTCTGTAAATATCAGGACAGACCTTCAGCTTATGAGACCGGGTTCACAGACACTACATCTGCGCTGCTGGGATTCCCCCAGAGGATAGAAAACATGCCTGGAAAATTTCTGACCACCACGCTAACATATTCCTAGAGAATCTTTGCTTCATTAGTCACGCCAGTCCAAGAGATGCTCCCGTCACTGTTATCAGAGTCTTGGCCCCCCCAACCCCAACCCCGGCACCTGCATTTGGAGTCTCATCCTCTGTAGTAACATTGCTTTCTTCCAAAAGAACATCTCTCCCATGGTGAGAAGGCTCATTAGCTGAACCCACTTCATGTGAATTTACCCTCATCAATGTAGGGTGATTACCCAACCCAGTTTTCCCTGCTTGTTAGACTTTCCATGCTAAAAGTGGAATAGTCCTGGGAAAACTGGGTCAGTTGGTGACCCTGACATAGTTCTTAATAGTAATGACACTATGTTGTTTTGGAACTTTGGGGGATTTACTTCTGAGTCTTGATTGGGATTGAAACTGATAATGACTAAGAAATTACTTTGGCAAGGCACATTTCTAGATGCTTTATGCTTAATACCATCTCTCCTAGAGGAATGCAAATTATCATTGTATCCATTTGACAGATAAAGCATCTGGAGATAGAGGAGTTTGCTTAATGTTATACAACTGGCAATTTGGCAGGGCTGGGGATCCCAGCCAGGTGACAAGGAACCAGGCCCATGTTCTTAAGTACCATGTGAGATTGCCACCTCTCCATGGAGTCTTCCAGAAGAGTTCAGAGTTCATAATTTTTATATAAAATGAACCCATCTTTCTTTATTTCTATCGTAACAACTTAATAAACTAAGAATACAAATACAGGTTCACATCTACATTTTTCCAAATAAACACGAACCAGTTTGTTAGGCCCTCTGCCAAAACAACTGTAAATCTGTCATCTCCCTTTTAACTGCTCCTTGGTCACCAAATTGTCCCAATACTACAGAGAATCCTCTGGAGTCTTTTCTCTAAGAACAGTATAAAAGCCAGGTGTGGTGATGCATGCCTGTAATCCTAGTACTTGGGAGGCCGACACAGGAGGATTGCAAGTTCACAGCCAGCCTCAGCAACTTAATGAGGCTCTCCCCAACTTAGTGAGACCCTATTCCAAAATAAAAAAATCTGGTTGATGTAGCTCAGAGGTAGAACGCTTTTGGGTTTCATCCCATGTGGGTACCCCCTACAAGAATACTGGAAGGAGACTGATCCTATCATGAGGACCCCACCCCATGATTTGCTCCAAATCTAATTGTCTCCCAAAGATCCGATCTTCAACATATGAATTTCCAGGGGACTCGAATTCAGTCCGTAGCAACACACAGCTGGTTATCTCCTAAAGACCTCGTGCCCGAATCCCTTCCCATAGAGGGAGAAGGAACTCTGATAATTTAAAGATTATTTTATCTCTGTATTGTGTCTAAGCTAAAATGACCTCTAATCCCTCTCATTTCTGCAGGGAAAAAAAAAAAAAGACCACCAGAAAATATTTTGATCTCCAGAAAAGCATCTTGTGCTACTTGTGTAAAACAGCATCTCATTGATGACCTAACTTTTCTAGTGTAGGGCTCAGTGATTTAAGGATTGTAGTTCCAAACAGGGTTGGAATGTAGCCATACTCTTACCTTTAATTTTGAATTCAGGAGTAAGGTTAAAAGTGGCTTAATCAAAAGCAAAGTATTATCATTTTCCATTCTATAATTAGCCACCACCATGAGCTAGATGCTCATTCCTATTCACAGCCCGTTCAGTTCTTTGGCACTTGCAGGACTGCCTGCACGAATCAGGGAGCAGAAAACAGAGGCCCTGTGAAGCGCAGGGGATGTGATTGGATTGTCGAGCCAGGAAGACTGGACCATCTGGACAAATGGTTTCTGATGAGCTCTGAATGCGGACTGATTGGAGGTGTTTTGTACATAAAAAAAAAAAAAAACCTCCCGCCAGTGCTTCTGATGGTCACTTTGTTTTTGTCATCACCTTGGAGCATCCACCCCCTCTCTACACAGGCATTGGTTCCAGGAAGAAACAACACATTTAAATGTTTAAAGTGTTTTTTCTAGTTCTGTGCCACCTTCCTAGCCATACCATGAGCAGTTTGCTTTCATAGGAGAATCTATTTAAAAAATTGATTATGGAATCTTATGCTAGAGGAGAGCTGTATTAATCCCATCCTCCCTTGCTTTCAGTGGCTGTCTTTGTCTTAGGACTGTCAAAAGGGTAAAAAAAAAAATTGATTGACATATGTAAATCGTTTAGCATGGTGTCCGGTACAATGAATTCTAGTTGATTTTTATTACTTTTATTATCCTGTGAGAAAAAGTTCTTTTTCCTTCAGATGACCTAAGAACAGGCAGCTGGATGGACATTTGTTGAATGAAGATTATCTAGACCAGTGGTTTCCAGAATTTTGGATTTCAAGGTCCATTAAAACTTTAAAACAGAAATTGGGAATGATATGAGGTTGCTAACTTTATATTTTTCCAGGCTAATTCATGTGAAAATTAATATCCAGCCACCAGCAAGAATGCAGTGTTACAAAGAAGGTTGTATTACAGATATAATATGTAATTAAATGAAATAAGTTTCATTTATGGACAGACATGTCTATCACTTATATTTTTCTGATTTTTTGGAGAAATGGTAGAAGAATGGCAGCCTGGCAGGAGCCACAAACACTCATTCAGAAATGACTAATGCAGTCCAAACCTTTGCCTTCATAAACCCTATGAGCCAAGTGGTTGTCGCTCCTAATTTTAGGGATCTTTAGGCATGAAGATTTCACAGTCCTCTTGGCAGCTTGTTTTAAAGTTTAATCATGCTTAAGTTATGTGTGAGCCACCAGAGGGTTGGATCCAACCAGTACAGATAAACCAGCCTGACCTGTCTGCTTCTGTGCCTCCTGAGATGTTTAAATTTATAATCAAATCTCTTCATGGTTATTCAGATTTGAAGATAAGCCCCACTCAAAGCAAGAACTCCAAATTTAAAAAAAAGTAGGCAATGTGACTCTCACTAAGTATTTTTGGCCCATTTTCTCTAGGGACATATACACATTCTAGAAGTATTTGAATATATAATTGGCCCTCTGTAGCCCCTGGGATTCTGGATCTAAGGATTTAACCAACTGACTTTCAAAAAATATTTTTAAAAAGACTGATTTCATGCTGAACATCTCCAAACTTTTTATCTTGTTTTTATTCCCTTAATACTACTATATAACAAATATTTACAAAGTATTTATATTGTATGAGGCACTATAAGTAGTTTATGGATGATTTAAAGTATACTGGCAGTCATGTGTAGGTTATATGCAAATACTATGTCATTTTTAGATAGGAGACTTGAACATCTGCAGAGTTGGGTAAACACAGGGGCCTGGGACCAATCCCACAGATACCAATGAATGACTGCAAGTCATCCCTAAGTTATCAGACCCTCATCATGAGATCTTCAACTAGAATAAATATGAAATTAATGCAGCTCACTGCCACTGCCTGGTGTACCTCCATGTGAACCTGAAGCAGCTACTTGAGCCTCTTGAGATGATTTGCTTTTTGTCCAAATATCTAGGCCTCATAGAAAATCATTACATAGTTAAATGGTTATAAGAGAAAAATACTAGAATCTTTTCGTTTGCCATTTGTAACAATTACTGCAAGTATCTGAAGTTTATTGCTATTCATAAATGTTCAGTAGTAACCTAGGAAGGTCTAGATTCTGAGTAAAGAAGGAGGGTGAATTTTATTTGTTAAGAAGATTAATTCATTCTACAAATAAGCTCCACAATGGGGCTGACGGTGTTTTATTCTTTTAAATAAAATTACAATTTCAAAAGTTCACAATTTTTTTGTTTCTTTTGGGTTGTGTCTGCACAAGCCAGTAGTTAATAAATATGCTTCCTTATTTGAATGCAGTTGGTATGTACATATAGCTGCAGAATGGTGAGAAAAGACAGCACGAAAATTTAACTTGAAATAAATTTAGAGGACAATCAATTGATTTTCTCAAAAAAATTCTTCTCATATAACAAATAAATATTTTTGAAGTAAAGGTTGGAATAAGGCTTTCTCAGATTACATCTTCTTATCGTGCTTTACAATTATCCCCTCTTCAGTCTTTACCTAAGATGACATCTTTTTTTATATCCTCAACTCAAGAAAAATGATCAAACAGAACAGAATTTAGATTATCCTAGAAAACATCAGACTGTATATGGATGTGAGTAGAAAACAAAGTATCACACTGCTGTCTCGGAGGTCAGGATATTAATTTATATTTTCAGGTTTTTTTAAAACTCACCATATGATAAATCAATGAATTTTTATATACACATATAGGCTCATACATTCATGCTATGAACCAGAGAACTGCCAAAAACATTCTTCGCTTTGTTACTAAATGTTACTACTGCATTAAATATTTTTCTAGTTCTGGATCAATGAAGAAAGGTTTATGTTAACAACAACAAAAAAAGTGCTCCTAAGAACTCTGTAGACAGCTAAAAAGCAGGACGAGTGTCAGCTTTATTCAATACACACCACAGTAAGTGAAAACATCATTCCTCAGAGAAGGAGTGTGCTTCAGGGAAGGCTGGAGTGCATTGTTCTGCAGGGGAATTCTCTAGACCCAGGTGTCTAATGCATTCTCAAAAGTACAACTGCACAGTAAATGTAGATTTCCTCTATTGGGAATGTTTTGGAAAAAAAAAAAAAGAGCCGATTGTGTCCTTTGTCCTTTTCCCTCAAAAAGCAAAATACATTTTTTTTTTTAAAAAGAGAAGAATCCAAGACCACAAGAATGCTTGCAATAGGACTCTTGTCAAAAGGAAGATATATCACTGTTAAAATGAACTAGAAATGTCTCTAGTGGGCTTTCACAACCCAATGCCTCTGCTTTTAGCAAATTCAAGAAATTAGGACATTACTAGGTCCATATACTATCAAGGGATTATCTTTTGAATACAAAGCACTGCCCAGCCTGCATGAAGGGCATTGGAGTGGGAGGGGCAGAAACACGGAGCAGGGAGAGTGATAGAATAGCTTAAACCAAGCCTTGGGTGGAGGAGTGGAAAGGGAGGCCACGTGGGGCTAGCGCTTCCCAGGAATGTTTAAATTACAAGCCTCAAAGGTACAACTGTCCACATGTGTATGGGCCATATCTCTGTAATACTGTCGTTCTTTGCTAATGTATTACAGCATTAGTGCTATTTATAATCAACAAAATTACAAACGCTGTAATCATGCAAGTTTGGTGATAGTAATTATGACAGAATAAATAGCAGTCAGAATGCCTTTGCTGCAGTTATTGATGTTGATGGCAAACAGCCAAGGGAGGGTTTTTATTTTATTTATTTATTTTTCTTTCCTTTTTAGGGAAGCCACCCAAGAGGCTGGAAAGCACAGTGTTTGCCAAGAGAGATGCTTTATACATCCCTTAAAAATAGATTTCCTTCCTGGAAAGGAGATGTCAGAAAGGTACATTGCCTCTTTAAATGGCTAGGATTTATGAATAGTTAGCATATTTTAAAAATAACCACATGCATGTTTATATAAATCATGCATGCAAACATATGCTCACTGGCTCTCCGTGTGGAAAGGCTGTGGTGAATCCAGATTTGGCAAGTCCCCCTGGAGAGAGGTCACGCTGCTATGCCCCCAAAGGGACTCTGTATTACAGATTTCTTTTTTGTGCTCCTCTGAGCAGTTACTTATACATTTCTTACCACTGATGTTGGGTAAAAAATAAAATAAAATCCAGAGACTTTACTGCTTATAATTAAGAGCTTCAGTGCTACTAGTGATATAAAGATTGAGCTGTTTGAGAGATAGATATTTTATCTTGAGGTTGATTTTATTTCCTAGTGGCTTAAATTATGAGTGAATGTTTTTCTTATTTCTTGGTTTCCCCATAAGTAGTCTTTTCAGCAGCAAAATTATTACTCATTCTTAATAACTACCAGGCAATAAAGTGAGATGTCTAGGTGGGAGACAGTGGTTATGCATTCCAATTATTCCATTCATGATGAGCTTAGAATAGCAAAAGGCAGGGGTTCCTGGGCTCTGGAGAGGGAACTTAACAGACTATAGGAAGTCAGTTTAGGCAAAGCTTTGCTTCTTGGTGGAGGAGACGGCTCCTGAGAGCTCTGGGATTGACTAGGCAAAGGCAAATAAGATGTGATCGATCCCCTCGCAGTCAGCAGTTCTGTTGAGCAGAGCACTTGTTTGGGTTTGTTCTTAGAAGTCCATGCCTTTTGACAGAGCAGTACATTTCTAGTACATTTCTAGGGCTTTATCCTAAAGAAGCAGTTGGACACATGACGGAGACAAGCATTTAAAGATAGCCTCTGCTACCTGGCTTACCATAGTCCCTATCTTGGTTTAGAGCGGAGAGAGCAGGACTTGCCTGGGTATAAGTCCTTTATTTCCTAGATGTTCCCAGGAAGTGGGAAAGAGAGAAAGCAGGGAAGAAGGAAAGCAGGTGTGGGAGGCTGGTACTTTCCATTGCTGGGACTCAGAGCCTGATCTCCCTCCAAAGGCCTCCTGGCGTTTCCTTTGGAAGGACAGGAGGTGCAGCAGTAATTCACCACTTCTCTTTTCCAGTGTTTGAAGGTGCCTCTATAGCAGGCTTTTGGCATTGGAGAGACGTCCCCGTACTAGCTAGCTTTAAAGGGTCTGTGGGCACCAGACCAGTCTGACCTGTAGTGACATCATCCACTGGGGCGCAGGCTCCACCCAGAGGTGGGCTGAGGAGTGGGACCCTGGGGACCGGGGCATTCATGACAGTCCAAATGGACAACACCCCAGAAATGCACTAACAGGAGACTGTTCAAGAACCACCTTACAGATTTATACAATGGAATACTGTATGCACATCAATAGTCATGTTTTCCAACAAAACATTAAAAAACCAATCATATTTATATTTATTTATGGACTGAAAGAGTCATGTGACAATAAAAAACAGGTGAGGAAGCAGTATGCATGCTATGATTTTATTTTTTTAAACTATAAATATACAGATGTTCCCCAGGTTATAGAGCATACAACAGCTACAAAGTTGTTTTATGCAAATTGCACCAGAAGGCACATAATTTAATTTTAGAGAGATGGAGGCTTTCCCATCCCGTGCGGAATGCAGACCAGCCCAGTCCAAGGGCAGACAGTGGGCGGCGTGAGCCAGAGCCCCGGGCGCGTCCCACCGCTCACTGCGGGCATCTGTTTCTGTCACCTGCTGTGATCTCCCTGCGTCACCCTCGGTGATGTTTGTGTTAGTCCCTTTTGCAAGTTCTAATTGTGACTGGAAAGTGATGATAAGGACAGAGGCTAGCAGTTTGTTTGAAGGCGTAAAAGGAAAAATACAGCATCCCTGGTACAAAGTTTGTGCTCGTCATGGGTGGTTGCAGAGCTTTAAAGATTTTGTCTTTCTTTTTCATAAATCATATTAAAAGGGAGCGGTAGTCCTGTGAATGGTGATACAAAGGCAGCAGAAGCAAATCTACAGCATTTCAACATATACGGCACGTGATTTGCTTGGGACCTTTGAATGTCAGGCAATTGCATAAATTGGCAAGGGCCTGCATTCCCTAGGAAAAATGGTTTTCCCTGGATGGTGGAATTTCCAATTACATTTCTTTGTTGGCTTTTCCCCCAATAAATCTGCAAAAATGATGTTAGCTGAGCAACAAAGCACGATGATGCAGGAGGCAAGGCTGAAAGACAAAGCATCTCTGTTGTCACGTGTAGTTTTTGTGGGAAGGCTCCATTAATAAACACAAGGGGATAGAGGCAGTTCCAGGCTACCTATGTAGTAGTCTGTTGGGAGGAGGAGAATGAAGCTCTGACTTGCCACACTTTATAGAAAATAAAGGTCATATCAATTCTGACTGTCTATATATGAAAAGTGAGGGAGAGTCTCTGATAAGATTTCAGCTAAAGTCTGTCCCTCCCACCCCACCCCACCAACCTCTGACACGTCCTCTAGCAACCCTACAAGGTGGTGCCCAGGTAACTCTCCAAGTGACAAGGGCCCCGGCTGGGTATCACCTCTTTCCATAATAGGATAAAAACCAGCAGAGCAAGGTCAGGAAGCCTGGAGTGTGGCTAAAGTAGACTTTGTAAGCAGACTTTCCCTCCTTTCAACACATTGCTCCATCAAATTGGTCCAGCTGGTGATACCCCAGATTCACAACTGTGTTTTTCTGCATGAAGTAATGCCAGCTGTATCTAGCTGATTGAACTAACGTAAACCTGTTGTTGATTGTGACTCTTCAAAACCACATTGGCAGGGGGGTGGGCTGAAGTGGTACCTTGTATCTCTAAAACAAAAACACAATCATTTACTAATTCTTTTTATAATATTACTTAAAAACCACCATATATTTTTAAATTGCTTATGTGCCTTGGCTGACTGCAGCTATAATAAAATTTATAAATTAAAGTTAATAAATATTTGGATTTTTCGGCACATAAAAAATGAAGAGTGATGGGCACTGAGAAAACAGGGACTTATTTAAATTTTATACATTTTAACAGAAGAACTGGTTTGCTTGCTTTCCTCTGTTTCTTCAAAGCATTGATTTTCAGGCTCAGATTTTCGACACCCCGTGGTCTCACCAATTATCCCAAGGGAGGCCACAGATCTGCCATTGCCTGGTGTTCGACTCATTGCATTCATTGATTTAATAGGTCCACCTGGACATTTTTCAAAGATAGTAATTGAAAATGTAGCCTGACAGGTTAGCAGGAGCACAGGACCTGGGAGGCCAGGGTGGAGTGAGGAGGGTCTGATTTCTCCCTGGCCACTCCAGCATCCGCATCAAAAGCTGCACCCAGGATGCTGACTCAGGGGCAGGAGACAGGTGCATCCTTCCAGCCGTTCATCCTCAGAGAAGGGCTCAGAGGTGGGTGAGTGGCAGGAGAGTCATGTGACAAAATGTTGCTGCTTGCAATGAACCCAATAAGATTCAAAAACAACCATGGTACAGAGACCATGTATTGTTCCTTTTATTCCTCATTATCTGAAATCTTTTTTTTTTCTAGGTGGATGGGTTCAAGCTTAACTAATTCAAATCTCTTTCCAAATATCCATCCTTATTGTGGGTAGAAGTAGCAGGGTTTTAAAATATTAACTGTTATAAAATATTAAGAGTGCTTTCCACCTCTCTGTCAGTACTTCCCTCTGCTGCCGCCATCCCTTCAGGTACCAGGCAATTCTGTGCTCATTATCTCAGGGGAGGATGCGGCTGTGGAGGCGGGAGCAGCACCAGCGAGCTGAACCTGAGGCCTCGGGGGATGATGAGAGCTTCGAGGGAAAATAAAATCAGGGAAAGAAGGATATGACAGACCATGATAAGGAAACCAAGGCTCCTCTGGGGATTGGAAAGGATTTCCCTAGACCAGGTAAGGAGACTGGAGAGCAGAGACAGATGTCTACTTCCTGTTAGTAACTAGAGAGCCCCGACATGATCTGAGAACCAAGTGACAGATGAGAAGAGCTGGCCAGAGCCCAGGGATTGGAAGACACCACAGGGAGACTTCACAGTGAATTTAGGAAGAGGGACCTTTGGTTGCCTCACAAAAAACTTCTCTTATCTCCAAGAAGGCACAGACACAGCAGGCAGAGCTGTGGGGCCTACAGATGCTAGTTAGAAAGAAGGAAATAATATGTTATTGGCAACTCGTGTGGCTTAACGCTGACAACGATATCTGTGTGGAGCAATGTCCTTACTCAAACCACACACACACACACACACACACACACACACACACACACACCTTGGTTCTTCTTTTTTTTAATGCTCAGGATCAAACTCAGGTCCTTGCACTAGGCAAACACTCTGCCACTGAGCTACAGCCCCAGCCCCACACCTTAGCTCTCTGTGAATCCTCAGAACTCTATAGGAAGGGAGCACACAAGTGACACTGAGATGAGTTTCTAGGCTTGAAATGGACATTAAGTTTAACGGTAGAGCCAGGCGTGGTGGCGCATGCTGGTAATCCCAGTACTTGGGAGGCTGAGACAGGAGGACAGCAGGTTTGCAGCCAGCCTCAGTTATTTAGTAAGGTCCTCTGCAAATCAGTGAGACCCTGTTTCAAAATAAGGAACAGAAAAATAGGGACGAGGGTGTAGCTCAGAGGTAGAATGCCCTTGGGTTCAAACCGTAGTACTTAAAAAAAAGAGTTAAGTGTTAGAAAAGAAATTTACTCAGCCATAAAGAAAAACACAATTACATAATTTACAGGGAAATGGATGGAACTAGAGGACATTATGCTAAATGAGATTAGTCAGTTACAAAAAAATAAGAAATCAGATGCTCTCCCTAATATGTGGAAGCTAGGGAGAAAATGGGTCATAGGAGGAATTCTAGACAAAGTCAGAGATTCTATAGATGAGCAAATAAAGCAACCTAACTGAGGGGATGGGGGAGGGAAATTCTCTAATGCACATGATGTACTTTAACAAACATATCAATGTCAATCACTAAACCAAACATGAGAAGGAGGGAGGGAGAGGGAATGGGGTGAGAACTGGGTAAGAGCTAATTGGGTGAAGTGTGCATGTATGTCTCCACCATCTTGCATCCAAATAAGATGTACAAATACCATGCACCAATAAAAAAAAAATTAAAAATGAAGAAAAAGAAACCATGTTTTTGTATATCTAAACTGTGACCAAGTTTCATGTCATCCGTTATATTATTTATCTATAACTTATTGTGTGGGTGGTAGAGCTATTCAACCAACAGTTGTAGCATTTACTATTTCAAAGCATCTCCATGAACTTTGAAAAAACAATGTCTCTTCTCCAAGAGTGTGTGAGGTGGATAAGAAAAGTCTCATCCCCACAAGGTAGATGTTTGGAAACAGGCTGAGAGAGACTAAGGGACGTGGTTCATGTCACACAATTGACTCTCACATCCAGTGCTTCTTGACCCCTTCTAACCCATCTCACCACTATCTTCTTTCACCAACCACTTCTTGTCCCCTTCCTACAATAAAAACAAGTTTCACGTCTTCTTTACAATGTATGTGTGTGTTTTATAATGGCTTAAAACAGATTAGTGTATTTTTAAAAAGTCAAAGCAATACAACAAAGAAATGCTTTGCTTTCAAAGTCTGTGCCACCTACCCATAGAGCTCTTGAATTCATGCAATAGTAAGATTTTCAAGGGAAAAGGGTGCCTCTTATTCATTGTTTATTATGTTTTGCATAGAGTCAAGTCAAGGACTCATCTCCTGATTAGTTCGTTACTGAGTTATTAGGGCAACAAAGGCTAGAAATACCAAAGGCTGAAAATTCCAGGAAGACGTTGGAGACCATCTGCTACAACTCCCCTCTACCTATGGTAAGGAATGTCATTGTTCTGGGTCTCACCACCAGTAGGAGCAAGTTTAGTGACATTAAAACCTGGTCTTCTTATTTCTTACCCAATATTCTTATATACTAGAGTGTCAGTAGATTGAACAAAAATCAGTTCAAATGTTGATAAATTTAACATCATTCCCCAAGTCCCATTTATGAAAAAATAGCCCTTAAGCCAAAACAATTTTTTAGGCCTATAACACTTTCCTCACTTGAGATGCTTTAAACATTTCTTCTGCAGAAAAAAAGTAGTCACAATAAATTTCTCATATTGAAAATGTCAAGTTCCTATTTGTTATATGATGATGTCAGTGACTACAAAATATGAATTTCTGGCTGAGGATACAAACTCTACAAAGATTTGGATTCCAATATCTGTAGAGATAGGAGTGATAACTAGGAAGTCACTTTGCGTGGGTTGTTTTGAAATAGTTGCTATGACTGCCATTGTTCACAGCAAGTCCGCGGATGTGCATGTCTGAAGGAGAGATCACAGTTGCTGATACGTGCACTCCTATTTATCACTGTCACCAGACTCCAGAGCGGATATTGCTACAGGGTCTCATTCTCATGCAGGAGATTGTGGCTGACAACGGGAAGGACGAGAGACCAGTGCTTGCTGGGTATCTGCCGTGTTGAAGGACTCTGTTGGGAAGATGGGTTTCTTCTACTTCTGCAGAAAATTGGCTGGTCCTCAGTAGCTCAAACGTTGATGACATGCCATTCATGTCACCAGTGACTCAACGGATACCATACCATATGCTTTTGGCTTCAGAGAATTGCAGGTATTGTTCTAAGGTGCTGGGGATGCAGCAGTGAACAAGGAGATAAATTTCATGTCCTTCTGGAGCTTAAATTCCAGAGAGGAAAGAAAAAAACAATGAACAGTAAGGAAATAGATAAACCAACTAACTACACTCTCTGCTAAGCACTTAATTGTATTACATCCTTTAATTATCAGAACAATGATGTGGGTATGACTTCATGTAAGGTTACAAAGAAGTAACATGAAAGACAGAGAGGTCAGATGACTCAACCCAGTGTCTGAAAGTTCTTGAGCAACAGGCATACGATTCTAGTTCAGGAGATCTTATTTCAGGGCTCATGCTCTTAACCACGATGTGCCTGTTACTGACTGCACATTTGTGCCCCCCAAACTCATAGTTGGAAACCTGATCCCCAGTGATAGCATTAGGAGAAGCCTTTGGAAGATGATTAGGTCCTTGAAAGTGGAGCACGTATGAGTGGGATTAGTCCCTTATAACAGAGGCTCCAGAGAGCTCCCCTGCCCCTCTCACCATGTGAGAATGCTAAGTGTAGCCACCATCTAAGAATCAGGAAGGGCACTCACCAGACACCCACCTCGATCTTGGACTGCCTAGCCTCTACAACTCTGAGAAGGAAATTTTTGTTGCATATAAGCCACTCGTTCTATGATAATCTGTTATATCATCCCAAAGAGATGAAGAAAGAAATCTTTCTAAGAAACACATTCTAAATCATTAGGGTGGATGGGGAAAACAGAGAATGATAATATAATGGGACACCTGGCACACAGACAGGCTTTCTGGAGAAGCTGAGGTCTGATCTGGGTCTTGAAGAATAAATGGGAATTAATAATGAAAAGGTAATGGAAGAGATTTTGCAAGTCAGGAAGCAACTTTAACTTTATACATGGAGCTTGTAGTGGGGCCCAGTGGGGCCAGGACAGAAGAGCAAGAAGGAAATCAAGGGCTAGAATCAAGAGGGCCTTGGCACCACTCCAAGGAGGAGTTGGACTTTTTCCCTTTCTCCTTTCCTCTCCTCTCCTTTCCTTTCCTTTCCTTTCCTTCCCTTCCTTTCTTTCTGTGGTACTGAGGATTGAACCCAGGGGCATTCTAACTCTGAGCTACACACCAAGCCCTATTTTTTTATTCTTTATTTTGAAATAGGATCTCACTAAGTGTAGGAAGGCTCACTAAGTAGCTGAAGCTGGTTGTGAACCTACAATCTTCCTGTCTCACTTCCCAAGTATATCCAGCTGGACTTTCTCTTTAAAGGGAACAGGGAGCTTTTTCCTGGTCTTAAGGGATTGATACAATCCATTTTATTTTAAATTGTTTCCTTTGGGCTCCTTGTCCACAGGTGTTTGGTAAGAGTTGAGTATCTTTTTTTTTCTATTCCCCTACCCCCAGGTCCTAGGAACAACCTGGGCCAGGTACACAATACTCACCCCAGACACCCTCCCAACAGGAACAAATGCTTCCACTCATAGAAAGAAACAGATTTTGATCCTGTTCAAAGAAGAAAGGCGAGGAATTGAAATTCAGGCGACCAGAAGATATCATGGTCAGAAAATATTCTGGGTCCTCATCTTTTCCTTCTCTTGTCTCTACCACATCTGTCTTATCTACAGTCCAGTTGTACCAGGGCAGTGCGATGGGTTGCAGACAGGCCAAAAGAAGTGCCTGAGATAGCATGGGAGACATGATTTATTGAGGAAAGCTTACAAGAGATCAGCGATTGCTCCAAGAAGAGTGCAGTGGTGACAGGCTGACAAATAGCACTTCTGTCCCTCTCAGTGTTTGCCCAGCAGTGCCCCCTCTCCACCATGGCTGATGTTTTTTCCAGACGCGGCCAGCTGGACAAGTGACATGTATCCTCTCCTCAGTGCCCTGAGTTCTGCACCCCTCTCCACGCAGGGAGGCGTTTTCTATATTAGGCTGAGAGGCAGTGACATTACCAGCACCAATTTGCTTAGTCTCCTTGTATGACCAGCATCCCAAGGAGAAACCATCCTGGTCACATGCAAGAAAGTAGTTTTCTATAGATGACACTAACTTGTCTTAGTTCCCACAAAAAACCAGTGCTCTTTAAGAGGATATTATCTGGATATCGTGGCTCGGGCTTGCTCTCATTGTTTCCTTCACTTGGCTAGGTTTGGGGAAACAAAATGGGGACATTCTGGGCCATGGTGTTTTATGGAGCCCCTTTTCTTTAGTGAAGGTACGACATCCAATACAAAACACCAAACAAACAAGGTAAAAGTGCATCTGATGTTATATTATACCCTCAGTGCTCCTTAGGTCCTTGCCAATCTTTGAGCCTTCAGGTCAGATCATGGCTGGGCCTGGGTCACTTGTTGGGAGATATATGGGCTAAAAGATAGATGGTTTTTCTGGCTTCTTCATTTTTAAGAAAGTAATTGGAGTAGGGGAAACTTTGAGCTCTGATGTCTGACAGGTTCAAATTCTTCCTGTGAAGGCACAAACTAAATGTGCCCTTTTCACTTTTTCACAGTGGCTCTTTTTCACTCTTTGAAAATAAACAGAGGGGATAAAACTACATAGACATTTTTTATTTTTATGAATAAATGAACTCTGGATAGATGCACAGAAATTGATAACAAGGAGTCTGGGGGCTGGAGAATAAGAACTGGCAAGAGAAGATGATGATTCATCTTCTTTATACTATTTTTAATTATTTGAATCAGAGGATTAAGTCACTCACGCAACAGATATCTTGCCTCTGAAGGGGCATAAATATGACTACTGGTTAAAGTATTGTGAGAACTTAGATAAAGCAGGTGAAATGTTAAGGCAAGGATGAGAGACATTGATCTTGCCTCACAAAGCACAGCGTGTGGACTAATGAAGATGGGGAACCGAGGAATAGAGATTCTCTTGGTCTCAGAACAGAAGGCACAAGGAGGTATCAGGAGAAGGTTAATGACTCCATGGCCAGGAGTCTGCCACTAAAAATAGAACTCAGGAAAAATGATTTTCTCTTCCAGAATGACCAGTTAGCAGTCATTCCTTTTAACTTTAAACATACGGAAATGAATTTGTGACCCAAAGAAACACCTCATTGTTTTTTTTTTTTTTTTTTTAAAGGGAGACATTGTGACATTTTCACTAAAGAAAACAAAACAGAACTCTACTGTTCAGCTGGTCTAGAAGTATGTGCCTGACAGGATTTCCTTAAAACCCAAACATTTTGGTTTGGGTAAAGATCCATTTGAAAAATGTGTGGTTGAATAAGAAGTGCCAACGTCAGATAAACGGAGTCTCTGTGATTTAAGGCAAGACTTGTGAGATGATTTGAATTCTTGGTAGAAGATGATTAATAGCCACCATGATTCATGGGTTTGAGCTCAACTTAACATTTGCTTCGAGTTTCAACTTAGCAAGTATTTATGGAGGCCCCTTTATGTACCTAAGACTGTTTTAGATGCTGAACAAGCTTTCAGAGAAATACTGTATATAATTCAGTCCCTATTCTCAGTGAATTTTTTTTCATTTTGACAAAAATATACCAAACAGCAGGTGAGTCTGCACTTATATGTAATAAAATACCAGGACAGAAAGAAATCCATGTTGGATGGGGTTGTCACAGAGCAGGGGAGCCTCAGATGAACTTGGAAAGATTAGGCTCCCAGGATGTGAGAAGACACCAAAATGAATTATTTTCAGTAATGACAGTAATCTCCATTTCTTCACAGCCAGACAGACGCAAATGTTAAATGTACTTTGCACTGGGAAAATTAAGCAGTGAATATAAAACCATGCAAACACGGCACCACCAAATCTTTCTGCTTAACTATTTGTTCCTGGTTAAGTCACTTTCTCAGGATGAATTGTAATGAGGAAGCTGGGGGCAGGACTCGCCTACTGAAAACAGCAAAACAAATGATGTGAAGTGTGACTTTGGGATGGTCATGGACCTGGACAGCACAGGGGCTGGGGATGTAGCTCAGAGGTAGAATGCCCCTGAGTTCAATCCCTAGTACCAAAAAAAGTGTGTTTGTGCATACACGCACACATCTACACATGTAGAAATACAAACATATACACATCTATGTATATTCAAATTATAGAATTATAGCTAGGATTTAAAAGTCAATAACCACCGAGTGTGGTGGTGCACACTTGTAATCCCAGTACCTGGGAGGCTGAGACAGGAGGATCCAGGTTCACAGACAGCCTCAGCTACTTAGTGATGCCCTTTGCAACTCAGTGACACCCTGTTTCAAAATAAAGAATAAAAAACAGGGCTGGGGCATATCTCAGAGGTAGAATGCCCCTGCGTTGCAACCCCAGTACTGCCAAAAAAAAAATGTTAATAACCCACCAATTAATCTGACACCCTTATCCTGAAGCCACACACCACACTGTGTGGAACTTTACTCTCTCCCCACTCTCCTCCAATAGCAGACACCCACCTTGGTAACATCCCCCGGGAGAACCTGAGCAGACTGACCATGGAGGAGGTGAGGAACACAAAGCAGGAAAGGCAGCACAGACGCGGTGTCCTCAAGTGCATTCCTGCCTCCTTGTACTACAAGGGATTATCTTTCAGCCTGGAAGCCCAGGGCGATTCCTTCGAATTAGGTCAGTGGTCACCGTCGTACTCTCATAAAATTAATGCGATGACTAATTAGATGCAGAATATTATGCTATTGTCATAGTTCACTAAGAAGGAAAATGTGGCAGTCTCTGGCTTAAGAAGCTTATGGCCTAAAGGAAATACAAACAGACCTCAATTTCCTTTTTTCTCACTTGAATGACTATAAATCTTGCACTTCTCTGTCAAAACAGAAGGCTCCATTAGGGGAAGAAGCTCCTAAAAAGAAGAAGCCCAAGAGCTCAAGCAGTGTGTGGATGCAGTCACCTTTTCTGGGGGCTTTCTGGGACACAGTGGGGGGGGGGTCTCCTCGAAGAAACAGGCTCAGCCCAGAGGTCGTCAGTCCGCTCATCCCCAGCTTTAAATCCAATACATGCTCCAGCCCCTGAAACACTACAGAATGAAATCTTCCAGAGACAGAAAATTAATAGTTATGAACGCTCTTAAAAGGAAGCTTTATTTTACTTACCCAAATTACTATTATTTTCATTGCAAAATCATTGTCCTTTACAACTGCAGACTTAATGCTATAATGCTTTGTATACCTGAAGGTAGAGGCTCCAGGTACTTGAAGAGCCATATCTGATGGATAGAAATATAATGCTTAATGCTTTGCTCTGAGGGCAACCCTCTAATTTCAGTAAGAGTTGAGCTACAGGAGGCTTTTATGTGAGTAACCCAGAGTGATGGTCTGTGGATCGTGAGAGCAAGAATTAAAACATTTCTGAGGATCAACACCGACGAGTTCTATAGGGTCTCTTTTCCTTACGTTGTTTTTAAGTAATAATTTAGAGGCAATTGTTTAAGAGTTCAGCGTAGTTATTTTCTGTAGGTTCCTGCCTGGTACTACCTTGACACTGAATTCAGATGTTTTCTTCCTTTCTTCCCCTACAGTGTCAATTTCCTGAAATTAAAGGCCAGCAGCATGTAGGGATCAGCAATCAAATTTCTTGCACATGAAAAAGCAAGGCAAAGTCTCCCAGATCCTCCTATCAGACCACTTTAAGGTTAGACAAGGCCTGGTGATCTTCCAGATTCCAAGGGTACTCTCAGACCAATGACCCTCACATCAACTTGGGAGACTGTATTAAACCCAGGGGCATTCTATGTCTGAACTATCCTCCCTGCCTTTTTTATTTTTTATTTGGGAACAGGGTTTGGTAAACTTAGCAACCGCTAAAGCTCTCACTGCGTTGTTGAAGCTAGACTCCTACCTGTGATCTTATGTCTCAGCCTCCTAAGTACTGGAGTTTACAGACATGTGCTACTGTGCTCTACAAGACCTTGCATTATTGTACAGGCCCCTTGGAGCTGGTCTCCTTCTACCTGGAGCAAGATTTTGAGTTGTCATAATTGGTGCCTGGACTTTAGCTTCTGCTTTGATACTGGATCCCCCTTTCCCATGCATCTTTCTTTTTTCACAGAGGCCTTTAATTGGTCAATGCTTTGATGAGGTCAGTCCTTACTGTCTGCTTTTGTGTGTCAGCTACAGTTTGCTTCTCCTCAATTTGTACTCTGAATCCTTCAATTTTGTAACTTTAAAGGCCTTCAGTTTTGGGTATCTGAGGGAAATGAAGTATCTTTGGGATGGACAGCTCTTTAGCAAAGCCTGGGCATCCATGAGACACGTTATAGATAACGCCTTTGACCCCTAGCAGTGGTACTGGGCATCCAGTTTGTATTTACTTTTTGACTCCAGTATAAAGAAGAAGCAGAAAAAAGAATAAAATGTCTTCTGGGGAAAATCTTTGAAAACATCTGAGTTCTGTGTCAAGGTATGTGTTACAAATTGCTTGATTATCATAAAGGGTGAATGTGACAAAAATATTTGAGACCAACATCTGGCTGTTCACATGTTATGGAATTAATGAGATTTAAAAGCCCATTTGATCAAAACACGTCTCCTCTAGTGGCCTGTCACTGCATTTAAAAATTTACATTTTCATGTCCAGAAGGCCTCTACTCAAATGCAACCGTCTTTTCTGGGAGGCACACATACAAATTAATCACTAACAATCTATTAGATGCAGTAAGTGATTCTGTGCTCTAGAAAACTGGCTCTGAAAAATGAAACATGGAGAGAAAATGTTTAAACAGAGTGAGTTGAGAACATCTTAGAGTAGGGCTGTCTAATGTGATGGGCATTGGACCTGTGTGGCTATTTAGACTTAAACTAATCAAAACAAAATAACACAGTTTCTCAATCACACTAGCAACACTTTATGGGCTAGGTAGCCACGTGTGGCCTGTGGCTACCACAGAAGACAGTGTAGATATTGAACAGGTCTATCACTGCTAGAAGTTCTGTTGCACAGCTCTGGTCTACAGGAGAGCAGACTTACCAGAGAAAGTATGTCTAAATGGACTATTTCCTTGTTGCATTTTGAGCCTAGAGAAAAGTAAAGTTTGAGAAAAAGAGGCAATGGGAGGAAGAGCTCCAACAGAAAGAGAGGGTCACATAAAGTAGGGGCGGCAGGGAGACCAAAGCTGAGCATCTCCTGTTTCATCATTTACTTGAAATATTCTGCTTACATACAATATTAAGAAAAGGAAGAATTTTTCAGTAAACCATGCCTGGGATCAAATTCTGGGTCTGCCAAAGACTAGCTGAGTGCCTGTGGGTAGGTCATTTTTTTCCTTGTCTTGGTCAAAAGCCTCCCTATCGTAATCCATAACAACTGACCACACAACTTAGAGGAATATTTATTTGTTCTCAGTTTTGGAGACTTAGAGGTTCAGCCCATCGCAGGCTGGGTCTGCAGAGCTCAGAACATGGCAGAGGGTAGCAGGAGGAGGAAGAGAGTGAAGGCTCTACTCTTACATCACAGAAGCCAGAAACAGAGAGAGCAAGCAAGCACACAGATTCAAAGACACAGTCCCCAAGGCCACACCCCCAGGGACCCACCTTCCCCAGCCAAACCCCACCTCCTAGGTGACCACCCACTAAATTCATTACAATGGATTTATCTACTGATGAGATTACAATCCTCATGACTTAATTATATCAACTCTGAACATTAATATATAAGCTTTTCAGGGGACACTCTATATCTAACCATAACACTCTTCTTAATCTCCCTTCCTCTATAAAATTAAGATTGTATCATTGCCATGAAGATTAAAAATAATACATGTGGACCTGGTATGTCATAGGTATTCAATAAATTGGAGCTGTGAACTCATAAAGGCCTTCACCCTGCCCTGGACCACTGACTATGAGATGATGCTTACATTTTTGTATCTGTCTCTCTGTTCAGCACAGAGGAAGCATCCCCATAAATAGTCGTTGGCTTTAATTGAACTGGAGTCCTCCTACCTCTCATTTTTACACTCTCAATTTCACTATGAATGATTTAGTGAAAGAAAGATGCTGTGCACACTCTGATGTTATTAGCATTGCGGGAGTAATTAACATGAAATAGGATCAGAAGACAACAATCCCTTAGAAGCTAATCCTTTTAAGTTAATGGAATTAAAATATTATAATTCACGAAATAGCACTTAAATAATACTGCTTGGGCAGTTAAGACTTGTTATTTTTATTTGCTGAATTTTTAAAATTATACCCTTCACAGAGTTGCTTGAGGGCGCAAGTACAAAGAATTAATACATTAATTATCATAAATGAATCATTAAACAGCAACAGTCATAAACAGCTTAAGCTAATACCTTTAAAGACAAAACAAAATAAGCCAGTAGCCTTACTGTTCTCTATTGGGAAAAGTCGGCCCAAAGAACTGTTGATTTTGAAGTGTGGTGGCACATGCCTATAGTCCTAGCAATTTGGGAGGCTGAAGCAGGAGGGTTGTAAGTTCAAGGCCAGCCCCTGCAACTTAGATAGTTTCTGTCTCAAAATAAAATAAGAAGGGCTGGGCATGTGGTTCAGTAGTAAAGCGCCCCTGGATTCCATCCCTAGTACTGCAGGGATGGGAGTGGGGAAGATGCTGATTGGTAGCACACTGGATATAAAAATGGAACCATGTGTGTTTATCTGATCCCACTGTCTTCAGATTTAAACCCTCATGGACAGATAACCCCTCAATGTCCAGCTCTTAACGACACATGGCATAGTCTTCCCTAGGCCTGCCCTCAGCATTGTGTTCTTTTCTTAATAGATATCTAAAAAAGACCATCAATCTGCTCTTAGACATCACTGAGAAACATCTGGGTCTTCACTACCTAATTTTTCAAGTGACATATTTGAAAGTTTCAGATGAGAAACTTCCACATTTGGCCTCAAAGAGTCCAGAACTTTTCAGGGGCTTGGAGAACAGAGTGGAGAACAGGCCATGTGAGCAGGCCCCCTCCTGAGTCACTCTCTTCCTACACATGCTCCCCTCTTAGCCCTGCTTAAGCCAGGATAGCATTTTATATATGTAATTTTTTACATATAAAATTGGTTTGCTTTAATTAAGCTTTAAAAAAGGCTCAAACAACTTAAAAGAATTATTTTTAAAATCACCAAATTAGATCATTCTAAATTTCCTGTTCGCTCAAGCCTCATGTTCTTAGTCCTCACTGCCAGCCTGTATCCCCCACAGTCAGATGCAATGAATTTTGGGGGGACCCTAAGGATCTTGGAGCCAGAGTTGAGATCTCCTGTCTAGTCCCACTGTATTCATTTCTTTTTAAGCATAAATGAGTAGGGGCATTGTTTCATGTTTTTCTGCCAGAGAACGGAGTTTTGCTCAAGGGAGTTACTGTCGATGAAGATTATTTTATTCTTTCTTTCCATGTTCCTACATATATCAATACCTTCAACTTGATACTCACCAAATAATAGCTACTATAACTCCTAAAACATTTCACTTCATCATGTAACTCTACTGGTTTCTATTCATTATTAAGAAGAGCTGTTTCATTTTATTAAGAGGGTCTATTTTGAGCTGTGTTTGGTGGTGCACACCTATACTCTCAGTACTTAAAAGTCTGAGACAGGAGGATGGGCAGCCCCTCAGCAACTTATCAAGGCCCTTAGCAACTTAGTGAGACCATGTTTCAAAATAAAAAATAAAAAGCCCTGGGCGTGTAGCTTAGAGGTAGAATGCCCCTGGTTTAATCTCCAGTACCATAAAATAAATAAATATGTAAATAAATAAATAAATAAATAATGGTTCATTTTGGTATATCTCTTAAATATAAATGTCTAAATATCAGCATCAAGATTGCTACAAGCGTTATAGTACATTTTGCCTGACATGTATGATTTTTAATGACAACATTGAACCTATCATTGGGCCTAGTTCACAGCGAATGATTAATGTCACACTAGGAACCCAGATATAATTATACTAGTCTGTTACAAAATGTGTGAACACTCAGCTGCTGCCACACACTCTGAGCTGTGCATCTTTCATCAGTAGAGGGCCAAGGTCAGCTACAAGGTCAGTATCGCAGGGCCTGTTATCACCACTTCCGTGCTCCAGTTTTGTGGCTACAAAGTGATAGACAAGCAATAGCTAGATGATGAAATCCCTCTCATCTTCTGTTCTGAACAGCTAGAGGTGGCATTGGTAAGGGCGACCGAGTTAGAGAACAGAATCTACTCCCTCCCTCCGCTTCTTCCCTCCGGACTCCCTTCCTTCTTTCCTTTCTGAAAATTCAAGGAAGCAGAAATATGTAGAAAATAATATCATAACTTCACCTAGCATTATCAAAATTTAACATGTTTTCAATATTTGATCTAGTACTAATTTTAAGAAACAGAAACCCTCAAAGTAGAGTTGAAGCAACCTATATAAACACCCTGCTTTTACCTTATACTTTATCCAGTGATTCCCAGGCTTTGCTATACGTTAGAATCACCTGGAGAGATCTGAAATTTCCATTGCCCAGGTCAGATCTAAATTAAAAGGTCTGGGGAGGCAGCCATTAGTACTTTTTAAAATCCCATTAGCTTCCCGGGTCATTATTATAAAGTACCAAGCTTAGAAAGTATTTCCCCGTCTTCAACTCCAAAGGTAACTGATACTGCTTTTGATGTTTATGTTTGTACTATTTATCTATATTCATAAACAGTATAGTTTTGCATGCTTTAAAAATATATAAGTTGGCTAGGTGGTTGTGCTCGCCTCTAATCCCATCTACTAGGAAGGCTGAGGCAGGAGGATTGCCAAATTGAAGGCCAGTCTCAGCAACTTAGGAAGACTGTATCAACAACAACAAAAAAGAGCTAGAGAAGTAGTTCAGTGGTAAAGCACCCATGAACTCAATCTCCCATACAACATCATATATGTAATATCATATGTTCTATTACATGCTTTTCATACTCAGCATTATCTTTATGAAGTTTACCCACATCATTGTATGCTGCTATAGTTTGCTAATTTTAACTGATACATTCAATTCATAAGTATACAAACATATTATTTGTTCAAATTGAAAATATAACTTTCTGTTGATGAATTTTTTCCATATCACCTTTTATTTAGATGATATTTTAAAATGTTACAATGTTGCTGTAAAGTTCTTGCACATTTTTTGTTGGCTGTATTCCTAAATAGCTAGAGTTCTTTTTTTTTTATTGTAAATGGTATATTTAAGTCGTGTTTTGTTTGCCACTGATGCATAAGAATAAACTTTGTTTTAGTGGGTTGATTTTATGTCCAGCAACCTTGTTGAGTTTTCTTATTAGCTTTAGGAGATTTTATGTAGATTCTCTTAGATTTCATTTGGAGACAACCATGTTGCCTGTACATAAGGACGGCTTTCTTTCTGATCCTTACAAATTTTGTGTCTTTTTTTTATCTTACAGCATTGCTTAGAATCTCCAGCATCTTTCATAGATATCCATAGCATTTTTTCTGATTACAAAGAAAATGCTTCTAATGTTTTAGAATCTGTGGGATTTTGTGTGTGTGTGTGTGTGTGTGTGTGTGTGTGTGTGTGTGAGTTCTTTTATAGGTTTAGAAAATTTTCTTCTTATTTTGCTTGGCTTTTTTTTATCATGAAAAGATGCCGAATTTTATTATGTGCTTTTATTTTGCATCTACTGAAATATCATATAGTTTTCTATTTTTTTTTTTTTTGGTGGTGGTACTGGGGTTTCTGGAAGCCCTTCTACCTCCGGGCTACACTCCCAGACCTATTTTATATTTTTGAAACAGGGTCTTTTATTGCCAGTGCGGCTGGCTTCGAACCTGCGCGATCCTCCTGTCTCCGCCTCCCAAGCGAGGGGATTACAAGCGTGCGCTACCACGCCCAGGCAACCACTTCTAATTATTCTAATCTATTTATTCTGATAGTCTCTTCCCCAGCTTTCTTTGGATTAGTGTTCCCATGGTGTATCTTTCTCTATCTCTTTACTTTTAACTTACTCTAAATATATTTAAAGTGGTTTTTTTGCTATTTCATGTGGCTAGAGCTTTTTTTTTATATATTCACTAAGGGTATATACACACAAAGGACTTTTATTCCGCCATAAACAAGAACAAAATTATGTCATTTGTAGTAAAATGAATGGCACTTGAGAACATTATGCTAAGTGAGATCAGCCAGTCTCGAAAGGCTGAGGGTCATATGTTTTCTCTTGTATGTGGAAGCTAGAGGGGAAATAGGAAAGAAAGGGGCCTTCAGGTAAAAGAGGAGAGAGTCCAGTAGAATAGTGGAAGGATCTGAGAAGGGAGGAGGGGAAGGGGAAAGGGACTTGAGGAAGGAAACAGATCAAGTAATTCTCTGTTCATTTATGAAGGTACCACTACCAATCTCACTGATATGTATGGGGGGAAGGGTTGATGCAGGAGCCACACCAAGCTGTGTGTGCACAGATAAACTTATCAGTGAATCTCACTATTCTGCACAATTACAATGCACCCATAAAATAAAATAAAATCCACTCTAACAGTCTGTCCTTTAATTGCTATTTAGATCATTACATTTAAATACCTGTGTATTGATTTTATTAGATTGATATATACCACGCTTGTAAACAGTTTTCTATTTATTTTTGTGTTTTTTTGTTTCCTTATTGGTGCATTGTAGTCATACATCTTAATGGAGTACATGATGGTGGAGAGATACATGCACACATGACCCAATTAGCCCTTACCCAATTGGCACCCCATTCCCTCCCCTTTCCTCCTTCTCATGCTTGGCTTAGTGATTGACATCGATCTGTTTGTAAAAGAACATCATGTTCATTAGGTAATTTTCCTCTTCCCACCTCCCATCCCCTCAGTTAGGAGATACTTTATAGTATCTCCTTCTTCATCTAGAGTTCCTCATATAACCCACTTTCTCCCTAGCTTCCACATATTAGGGAGAGTATCTGATTTCTTGTTTTTTTTGTGACTGACTAATCTCACTTAGCATAATATCCTCCAGTTCCATATATTTCCCTGTCAGTGATGTAACTGTGTTTTTCTTTATGGCTGAGTAAAATTCCATTGTGTACATATCCCATAGTTTTGTAATCCATTCATCTGTTGATGGACATCTTGGTTGGTTACATAGTTTGGCAATGGTGAATTGTGCAGCTACGAGCATAGATATGCATGCATTTTTTGGTAGTTTGTTTCCTATTCTTTTGGGTAGATACCCAGAAGTGGTATTGCTGGATCAAATGGTAAGTTTATTCCTGTTCTTTTGAGGATCCTCCACACAGTTTTCCAAAGTGGTTGCACTAATTTGCATTCCCACCAACGATGTTTTAGAGTTCCCACTTCTCCACATCCTCACCAGCATTTGTTGTTGTTTGTGTTTTGAATGATGGCCATTCTAGGTGGAGTTAGGTGAAATCTCAGGGTAGTTTTGATTTGCATCTCTCTGATTGCTAATGATGTTGAGCATTTTTTATGCATTTCTTGGCCATTTGAATTTTTTATTTTGTGAAGTTTCTATTTAGTTCACTTGCCCAATTTTTGATTGGGTTATTTGTTTTCTCAGTACTGAGTTTTTAAAGTTCTCTGTATATTCTAGATATTAGTCTTCTATCAGAAGAGTAGATGGCAAAAAATTGTCTCCTCTTCTGTTGGCTCTTGGCTGAGGTTCTTGATAGTTCCCTTTGCTGTACAGAAGCTCTTCAGTTTCATGCAATCCCATATATTGATCCATCTTTTAGTTTCTTTTTTTTTGTGTGGTACTGGGGTACCTGTGTGGTACTCCCAGACCTATTTTATACTTTTTTTTTTTTTAAATTTTGGAAACAGGGTCTCTTAAGCCAGCATGGCTGACTTCGAACCTGCGCGATCCTCCTGTCTCTGCCTCCCAGGAGCAGGGATTACAAGCGTGTGCCACCATGCCCGGCTTCATCTTTTAGTTTCTTGTGCCTTTGGGGCCTTGTTGAGAAAGTTTTTATCTGTGCCTATGTGTTGCAATGTTGGACCTTTGCCTTTTCAAGGAGCCTCGAGGTCTCTGGTCTAATTTCCAAGTCTTTGATCCATCTTAAATTGATTCTTGTGCAAGGTGAGAAAGTGGAATTTATCTCCAGTTTTCTGCATATGGTTAACCAGTTTTGCCAACACCATTTATTGAACAGACTATCTTTTTTCCAGTGTATATTTCTGGCTCTTTTTATCAAAAATCAATGGCTGTAAGTATGCAGATTTGTTTCTGAGTCTTATATTCTGCTCCATTGGTCTATGTATCTGTTTTTTGGCCAGTACCATGCTGTTTTTATTACTATGGTTTGTAGTTTACTTTAAAGTCAGGTATTGTCATTCTTTCTGCATGGTTTATGTTGCTGAGAACTACTTTGGCTATTCTGGGTTTATTGTTGTTTTAAATGAATTTAAGGGCTGATTTTTCTGTGTCTGTGAGGAATGATCTTGGTAATTTAATGGGTATTGCATTGAATCTGTCGATCACTTTTGGAAGTATGGCCATTTTGATGATATTTATTCTGCCTATCCATGAACATGGAAGATCTTCTAAGGCCTTCTTTGATTTTTTTTTCAGTGTTTTATAATTTTCTTTGTAGAGGTCTTTTACCTCCTTGGTTAAGTTTATTGCTAAGTATTTTATTTCTTTGTGGAATATCTGAGTGAAAGTGTTTTTTCTGGGTTTCTTTTTTAATAGATTTATGGTTGATATACAGAAAAGCTTCTGATTTTTTTAAGATTGATTTTGTATCCAGGACTTTGATGAATTTGTTGATTAGTTCTATAAGCCTTTTTTGAAAGTTTGAGTTCTTTCCTATTTGTACTCCTTTGATTTCATTCTCTTGCCTTATTGCTCTGCCTAGAGTCTCAAGTAAAATATTGAATAGAAGTGGTGATAATGGACATCTTTGTCTTGTTCCTGTTTTTAGGGGAAATTCTTGCAGTTTGTCCTCATTTAATATAATGTTGGCTGTGGGCTTATTGTAGATTGCCTTTATGATGTTGAGGTATGTTCCTTATATTTCTATTCTCTGCAGAGCTTTTAGCATAAATGGATGTTGGATTTTGTCAAATGCTTTTTCAGCATCTATTGAAATGATCATATGATTTTTGTCTTTGGTTCTGTGTATGTGATGTATTACATGGATTGATTTTCATATGTTGGGTCAGTCTTGCATTCCTGGGGTGAACCCTACCTAGTCATGGTGTATAATTTTCTTGATGTGGTTTTGAATGCATGTTGCTAGTATTTTGTTTGGAAGTTTTGCATTCAAGTTCATTAAAGATATAAACCTGTAGTTTTCCTTCCTTGAGCTGCCTTTATTTGGTTTTGGTATTAATGTGATTTTGCCTTTATATTTGGGAGAGTCCCCTTTTTTTCCTATTTCACAAAATAGATTGAGGAGTATCAGAACTAGCTCTTCTATACAGATTTTATAAAACTAGCTCTTCTATAAAGATTTTTGGGAATTCATCTGGTCCTGGGCTTTTCTTTGACAATAGGCTTTTTATTGCTGTTTCAGTCTCTTTGATTGCTATTGGTTGTATTAAAATTTTTTTGTGTGTGGTACTGGGGTTCCTGAAAGCCCTTCTAACTCTGGGCTATACTCCCAGACCTATTTTTTATATTTTTATTTGTAAACAGGGTCTCTTAAGCCAGCGTGGCTGGCTTCGAAACTGTGCGATCCTCCTGTCTCTGCCTCACAAGCGTGGGGATTACAAGCTTGTGGCACCACACCTGGCACTGGTTGTATTAAATTTTCTCTATCTTCTTGACTCAGTTTAGGAAGGCTGTATTTATCTAGAAAGTTGTTAATTTTTTTTTCAGATTTTCCATTTTGTTGGAGTATAGTTTTTCAAGGTAGTTTCTGATAATCCTCTGGATTTCCACAGGATTTCCACACTGCTGGTGGTAATATCTTCTTTTTATCTCTTATCTTTGTAATTTGGGTTGATTCTCTCTCTTTTTTGGTTAAGTTGGATAGTGGTTGATCTATCTTGTTAATTTTCTTTTGGTTTTTAAATTTTTTGTATTTTTTCTCTACTTCATTGATTTCTGCTCTGATTTTAATAATTTCCTGTCTTCTACTGGCTTTGGAGTGACATTGTTCCTATTTTTCAAGAACTTTGAGGTGTGTCAAAGTTATATACTATGTATTTGTTTTTGGAGTGATCATATTCTAGGAGCGAAATTCTATTCTCCATGTGGCATAATAGATTTTTTATAGTTTGAATTGATGCCTTCACTTCAATGATTGCATCCTTTATTTCTTTCAGACTCTCTAAATTCTTTTTGGAAGTCCTGTATTATTTCTACAGTTACATTCCTGATTTGACATTTTGGAGATCTCTGCAATTCTGTGTTGTCAGGTTCTATTATTGTGTTGTTGTGGGAGCTCATTGCTTCCATGTTATTTCTCCTTCAGAAGAAAAATCTTCTGATTTCAGAAGATTATATCTGTTGCTTTTGATAGATTTCTCTCAGTCTCAAGGTGTCAGCTGGTGTATCCAAGGGCAAGTTGTATTGCGTTCAACAGTGAAGGTTGAGTGAGGAGGGAAGTGAAGTCCTAAATGCAACAGAGTAAAGCCTCAGATAAGATCGAATAGAATAAGGGTATGAGTTTGAAAAGGTTGTATATTGTAGAGATTAGAGGTAGTGAGTATGTACTAGTATTCAAGTAACCGATATAGAGTTTCTGGTATAGTGATATGAAGTGGATTTAATACAAAACAAGGAAAAGAGGAGAGGAAAAAAAGGGATAGAGAGAAGAGAGTAGATATGTACAAGGGAAGAAGCTTGTGAGAGAGATTGGAAAAAGAATAAACAAACAGGCACACACACACACACACACACACACACACACACACAAACACACACCAGAAAACCAAAACAACATCAAGAACAAATTAATGCAACTCTACAAATATATGAATATTCAGCAGACTGGGCCTTTTCAGTCTCTCTCTCTCTGTGCAGACACCGAGTGCCACCAGCACCTTTCCTGCTGCAAACCTGGTTCTCTGAGTCTTTCTCAGTCTAAACAGATGGCTGGTATCAATAAGGCTGGATCTAGTATTAAGCTCATGTCACCTCCATACTTTTCACAGATGTGGAGTCTTGATCTCTCCCTGCTTCCGCAGGTGGCAGATGCCTCTGAGACCAAACTTAATATTAGAGTCTCTGTTCTCCACAGTGAGGACTGGGCTGGTCTGACTTCTCTCTGTTCACCACAATTGGGTAGTCTGTGCTGATTTCAGAGATCCTACTAGTTGGATCTAATGTTTAGCATAGGTATACCCCAACACTTTCCACTGATGCAGAGCCTGGTTTGTCTGAACCTCTGCTATGTCCCAACAGCAGACTCCATCCCCCCTTTTCTGGGTTGAACCACAAAGTCTCAGACTCAGGGAGTTTATCATGGCTGCGCAAGTCCCTGGGGGTGCCACACTGAGCATTCTTCCATGGGGATGGCAGCTTCACTTATGGTGTTGAGTGCTGGTCTGGATCTCTGGAGGGTGTGGTGAGCTCAGCTGCCATTGCTGGAAGTTGTAGCCAGTGTTTTCATAGGAGGAACTGATGACTTAAAATTCTGATGATTCGTAGCTGCTTACTTCAGGTCCTGGGTTGTTTTTCTGTTCATCCCTGGAGTTGGGTGCAGTGAAGCAAGATGGTGTTGTTGTGGTGCCTGAAGCTACAAGGGAAAACAGTTTTTTTCTGCTCTCTGATTACCTTGTACTTATCGTGTTTTTTCTTTCCTAGTTATGGTATTTTCTGGCTTTTGTAGAATGCTGTTTTTAAGGCATTGGAGATCTGGTGTCAGCAAGCCTGGTATGTACTACTTCCCTTGGTCTCTATCTTCCCAGAAGTCAGTTTTCTATCAATTGCATTCTTTCTTTTTTCTCCTCTTTTTCTGCATATGTGTATGTATTTGCTGCATGTATGTGTGTGTGTTTGTGCGTGCATGTTTTGTGTATGGGGGACTAAACCCAGGGGCTCATGCATGCTAGGCAAGTAAATGCTGGACTACTATACTATATCCCCAGCTTACCTTCTCTGGTTTTAAGTGAAAATTTTGTATGATTCCATTTCCATTTTTTCTCTCTCCTTAATGTCTCAGTTGCACTTTGTGTGTGCGCAAGCTTGTGTGTGTGTGTGTGTGTGTGTGTGTGTGTGTGTGTGTGTGTGGTATAGGTTATTAAACCCAGGAGCATTCTATCTCTAAGCTACACCCTCAATACTTTTTCTATTTTCGTTTTGTTTTGAAACAGAGACTCATAAAGTTGCTGAGAGTCTTGCTAAGTTGCTGAAGCAGGTCTCAAACCTATAATCCTCCTGTCTCAGCCTACCAAGTACTGGGGTTACATGAATGTGCCACCTTGCCTGGCTCATTGATGTCACTTGGTAATATGCTACAATTACCTAACACAGTTTCCCCTTGGTATTCTTGGTGAATTGGTTCCAGTACTCCCTGTGGATATTAAAATCCACAGATACTCAAGCCTCTTATATAAAATAGCACTGTATTTTCATATGTCCTACACACATTTTCCCACGTACTTTAAATAATCCCCAGATTACTTATAATACCAAATACAATGGAAATCCTATGTAAATCGCTGCTGTAATGCATTATTGAGGGAATAATGACAAGGAAAAGTCGGTACGTGCTTGGTTACAGATATAATTTTTTTCCCCAACATTTTCAATCCATGACTGGATCCACAGATACACAGGCCTGACTATGTTTGGGTAATATTAGTGTTTTAAAAAGTTATGCCTTCAATCAATTAAGAATAAGAAAAATACTTAGTGTTTTTAATGCTTTCTTTCTTTCTAAGGATCAGAATTTCTGTGACCTATATCATTTTCCTTCTGTCTGAAGAATTTTTTTAAACATTTCTTGTAGAGCAAACAATGAATTCCCCTTAGATTTTGTTTGTCTGAGACATCTTTATTTTTCCTTCATTTCTGAAAAGATAGTTTTACTGGATAAAGAATTCTAGGTTGGTAGCATTTTCCTTTCAACATCCTAAATCTTTTACTCCACTCTTTCTGCTGCCTGTTGTCTGATCAGAAGTCTTTTATAACTTTTATCCATGTTCCTGTATAGGCTAGACTTCTTTCTGGCTTCTTTTAAGACTGTTTCCTTTTTCTATGCAGTTTCTTTAAAAGGTTTGGTGAGCTGGTGGGAACCGAGTCCTGAAATCTCTCTGGCTGGGCACTACAGGGTGCTGGCCTCTCTGCCTGGGCCACCTCATCTTGGTAAATGGAGAATCCTCTCAGCACCAGTAAAGAAAGGGCCCCCTTAGGGAGGCAACAGTGGTGTAGCATTTCCAACTGATTTCTTGGAGCAAGTGTAGTGGCTGTCGACTGTTCTGGCTTCTTCTTGGTGTGTGACCCTGATAATGTTCTTCTTCTCCTCCTAACTCTCACTTCTGGATTTCTTTTGAGCTCTTTTGATGCACATGCTGACCCCATCCTCCTACATAATATTGGGCTTGATTTTCACTGGCTCAGATTAGCTTTCCCACCTCTCATTGCCTTATCCCAAGACTCCAGCTGCCTTATCCTGAGACTCTAGTTTATGACTTTTCCTCCAGAAAAGGGATTTCACAAATCCTGTCTTCTTCTTGGCGTACCGTTTGCTCTATTTAAACATAGGGCTTTGACCCAGGGACATATTAAAGTTAAATCTGTACAATTTCTTGGAAGAACTTTGGGACACCAAAGTGGTCAGTCTCTGGGATTTAATTAACTTAAGTACTCAAAGGCCTTATAGGGGAGGAAAGGTGCAGGTGGAAAAGAATTAAAGGATTTTGCCAGTCTTCTAGTTTATTGAGTTTAGTCCTTGGAAGAAGGAATGGGAGAATGCCACCCACTGCCATTCCCAAGAAAGAAGCCTGAAAGGTTGAAGTACAGAAGCCTAATATCTGAGGATTTAGAAAGATCATTTTATTTTTAAATATTTACTTCTTCTTAAGGTAAGAAAACAAAAACCTTAATTTCTGGGCTTCAGGTCAAATTTCTTCAAGAAGCATTATGGGCAGTGTGGTCATTGGTCCCACACAAGTAGCTGCTCATCAAAGTCTGCAACTGAATCCTCCAGAGAGCCTGCTGAGAACAAGCTGAGGTGGAGGCCACCCATACAGGAGGTGGATTAATTCAATTATACATCAAACTTCAAAGCAACAGCAAATTGCTGCAAATTCCTGGGATGGCCATTAAAAACAAACAAAAAAACCTACACTTTTTCTTTCAGAAGGGCTTTTAAGCAGGCCAGCTTTCAGGAGTCCTACCAAGCTCAAGCCCTTCAGTACATAATTCTGTGTAAACGCAGTGGTGTGTTTAATGATGAGAAAGGCAATCTTTTAGTATGGAAAAGAGAGCATTCAACTATCATGCCAACCTCTCAATTTGACTAAACTCTTGAAAGATTAGCATTTCCTTAAACCTTTGAACATAGGAAGTCCCCAGTCCTCCTTTCCAGTGTCTGTTGCAAACAAAAATCTCCTTGCCTGTGGCTCTCACATCACTGCACTTTTAAAATCGATTGATTTGGAAAACAAGGACTCAAGACTTGGGGAAACCATATTTGGGGACCGGTGACTGACTTAAGTTCTTAGGCAAAATAATTTACTGTAATAAGCAGTTAAGTTGTATTAACACAGGTGGTCTCAATTCTCAGGCAGAAACCTGTCAAGAGGCACAGTCCAAACTTTCAAGCCCCTTTTTGCAACCTAAGGGACTTCTCTGTATATATTTTGTTCTCAGTGGGTCACTGTGAACTTTTCCTATAAAGCTACTCTGCTCACTTTATTAGACCGTCTAAGTCTTAGTAATCATTGCATCATCAGATGAACTTTGCCTCTCAGGAATCTATCCCGATTCTTTTCCTTCTTTTCATATTGTAGTTGAACAGGAATTATACCCGCAACAGGAGTTTCTCCTCCAGGGTTTCCACAATATCAACAATATCCACACTATCAATCGATTCCACAATTTTCAAAATATCACTCAAAATTGTTTAAAATCACATCCTTGAATACCAGCTCCCCTTCAAGACTGTGAGTTCCTAGAGGACAAAACTCTGTCTTAGTACAATATTCTATTCTGTTACTCAGTGTTCAGCACAAATTAAGTTGTTCGAGGTTTTTTTTTTTTTTTTTTTTTTGTGTGTGTGGTACTGGGGGTATGACGCAGGGTCTTTTCTACCTCCTGGCTATGCTCCCAGACCTATTTTATACTTTATTTTGGAAATAGAGTCTCACTAAGTTGCTGACAGCCTCACTCAGTAGCTGAGGCTAGCTTCGAACCTGTGTGATCCTCCTGTCTCTACCTCCCAAATGCTGGGATTACGAGCGTGCACCACCATGCCCGGCTTGTTTGAATTTTTAATGCAACTTTTTATTAAGCACTATGCAGCAGAAAATTATGAGTTATTCTTGCACAGTTCGATTTGTTTTCCAATTGTGAACACACTCAAGAACCAGAACCCTAGAAGCCCCTATGTGTTCTCTTCCAATTGCACCTACTCCCCCAGAGCTAACGTCTGTCTTGACTTCTAACACCATACATTACTTGTGCTTGTTTACAGAATTTATATAAATGAAATAATTTTCATTCTTTTGTGTGTTGTTTCATTCATATAATGTTATATTTGTCCCATTATTTTGGGGTGTGTCACTGTAGTTAATTTTCTAACTTGATAATATTCTATTATATAAACATGCCATAATTTATCTAGTCTACGGTTTCTGGGCAAGGAGTTTTTCAAATATTCTAGTTTATTGTGTGTGTGTGTGTGTGTGTGTGTGTGTGTGTGTGTGTATGTAAAATGTCTATTGACTATTTATGTGTCTATATGACTCTAGAGCACTAAAGTTGTGCCTCTGAACTATATCCCAGCCCTTTAAACTTTTTAAAAAAATTGAAACAGGATCTTTCTAAATGACCATCCACTGAGCTAGAACTTGCAATCCTCCTGTCTCAGCCTTCCAAGTATTGGGATTTTCAGGTATGCACTACTGTGCCCAGCTTCTAGTTTACTGAGTTTAGTCAGTGAAAGATAAGGATAGGCAAGACTCTGCACTCCCAAGAAGCAAGCCTTGGGTGTTGGAGTACAGGTGCCTAATATCTGAGTGTTTAAAAACACTATTTTTTCAAGTATTTCCTTATTGTTAAGATAAGAACATCAAAACCTTAATTTCTGGGATTCAGGTCAAACTTTATTAACACACACTACGGGTGGTGCGGTTGCTGGTCTCACATGAATAGCTGCTCATCAAACAGTCTCTAGATTCTTTCCATTTGGGGGGTACTATGAATAGTGCTGCTATAAGCTTTCTTATGCATGTTGTTAAGAGATAAAGTTAGGCACATTAAAAATTTAAAGAGTTTATAGTTGAGCATATGATGATTCATGAATCTGGCAGCACCAAACCGCACGGAGGAGGTTTGAAAATGTTTACAATGACAAAGTAAGAGTAAGACAAAGAAAATAACGTGTGAATCGTTCGAGTGGAAAGTCTCTCCTTAGAAGTTAGTTTTGAAGTTTCTGATTGATTGAGCTCAAGTTTCAACTTACTGTTTACATTAAGCTAGGCTTCCTTTTGCTTACAGAGGAACCCAGGCACGGGCGCCACCCAATCAAAGGCTTTCAATGAATTTTTTTTTAACAGTGTGTGGAGATGCATGTATATTTTCATACCTAAAACAAAAGCTGACAGATTACAGGTTTTATATATTTTCAGCTTCCATAGAAATCACCATTTTTCCAAAATTATCACTTCAGTTTTTACTTCCAGCAGTAATGGGTGAGAGTTCAACACATGCATTTTGAATAAATTAACAAATAAAGAAATAGTGTTTCCTTCCCAAACTTGACTCTTAAGAGGAACACCATCTCCCTAACCACTCTGAAAAAAGTCTTCTATTCCTTCCTTATTTTTATTTTATTTTTATATCTGTTAATGAGTGACTTAAAGTAGGGGCCTAAGTCGGAATGCATATAAATATTACCGATGAGGAAATTCCCAAGATACTGAAATAAAGCTATAATGCGGATGTTTTCTTTCCTGTTTTTGTATTGTAACTTGTGAGTACCAATCTGGGAACAACTAGCTTTGCTGGAATATCAGTTTGTGAACAATTCTGAGGTATATTTAATTTTTTAAACACGTGTGAATAATGCATAATCTTCCTTTGTGGGATTAGATTCTCCTTTTGCTATAAGCATATTCTAATCAAAAGTAATTGTGAATTTAAACAAAGGAGACCAATTAAGAAGCGCTTACATTTTTGCTGTCTAAGTTCACCAGTGTGCGTGCGTGCCCCTCTGTGATGATGAGACTCTAAGCGAAGCAGTCATGTTACGTTCTCTGGTCTGAGCATCCTTCATTCTCAGCGGGTGAGAGGCAAGAAGTCAAGAGGAGGAGAAAGCTGAGTGTTGCTAAGAGAGGGCGTCATTTGTTCAGGAATCGCACCGTTCTCAGAGATCGCTGCTTAACTGACCTTCCCCAGCCTGAGTGACTATGTAATTTGCTGGAGGGCGGCTCACATTTTAGCATCCTATCAAGAGAGGCTGGACTCTGACAGTTTAGTGAATTTTTATTTATTCATGGGGTCTCTTGATATGTGCCAGGGGAACCAATTGTGCAGTTTCCTGTGTGGTCCTTGCAGCTGGGGTTTATCAAGTAGTTGTGCTACTGCTCTCTCCCTAATAGGTAGGAGGAAAAGCTAAGTGAGCCTTGCCTCAAATCACATCTCTGTAACTCAGACCCACATCCTTGCCTAAAAACTCGGCGAAAGTGCCCTGACGAAAGCTTAGTGGCTTTGTTTCAAAGATGAGAGATAATTCCATGGCCGTATGCAGAGGTTTGAAATCTTTGGGCTTTCTGCCAAGCTTCAAATGACTCTAAAGTGTAGGCCCACGCAGAGGTGGAGGAATTGTGTACTCCTGTCTGTTGACATCAATATGGTAAAAGACTTCATTTCTGAACTGTGATCTCTAATGTAAATAGTTCCTGTAAATGGTGAGATGCAGACTGAATTAAGCAGGCCAGAGAGTTTCATTGTCTTTAAATTGGATCTTTGTGCACTAATGGAATTCAACTCAACTGATATTTCCTAAAAGGGTACTGTGGAAGAGACAAAAAGTTTCTGCTTCCATCAAACTGTTAGTCTCATTTTGACTTAAAATAGGTGCTCAGTTGTCTTCTCTGGGAAATATGGTTTTTCTACTCTTTTACCCTATAACAGGACCAGTCAAAAGAACTGGAGAACCCATAGTCACTCTCCAGGCCTCAAACACTATCTTTAGTCCTCAGGAAAGTACTATAAATGACCAAATTGAAAGGATCTTTTCCCTTTCTGGATTCCAGGTTAACACCATTGATGTGTCAGGGATAAGCAACAACAACAACTTTTCCTCTGCTCTTTTAGGATTAGAAACTAGGGGCTTGAAAATTAGGCTAACACAGAAGATTAGCAAGATGAAAGGCATATCATTTTTATTAATATTTTATATGAATTGGAGTTCATAGAAAAAAGGTGAAATTCAAAGAAGTGGTTATATTCAGCAATTTATATTCCTTCTAGACCAAAGCAAGAGGGTTTGGGCTTCAAGAGAAGATAATAAATGTGAGAAAGTGACTAGAAAATATGTGGGGAACTAACAGACGATAAGGGTTATTTTAAGAAGGTTCATTTCTGCAAATTCGTCCCGGCGTCAACTTCTCACTTTCCATAATAAGAGTTGATTTTTCCTGGTAAAGAGTTGGGGGTATCTTTCTCAAGGGGGAATTTATGCTCTGCTTTTAGGTAAATAAAGGGAAGACAGAGAACTCATCCAACATCTGCTGATTTTAAGTTGTCTTCAGTTCAAAAAGAATCTTTCTGCCAGAGTGGCATACTTAGAGTAGCAAGTTCTGATCCCTTCAGAAGGAAGTTTACTGCACCATGCTCTGAATGACCCTGAGCCGCTTCCTAGTTGATCTCTGTAATATTTTGTCTTTAATTTTCCCTGTATAAAGTGAAATAGATAACTGGGAACACTGGGAGGCACACACTGTTGGACCATAGGCCTGGGAGCACCGAGAAAGGCTGTCTGAAGCCAAGCGAAGGCAATGGATAAAGCAGCTCTGGAAACAGTAGGTGGGATGGAACAGTGTGAGCCAGGGCAGGGAGGTGCCAGAGACTGCGTCTCCAGGAGCATCCGAGCTCACAGACAGGCTGAATGGTGGTTGAAAGGTATTCTGCTGGACCACTGTTCAAAATTCCCAAATGCAGGGGAATGGATGAGGAGGCTGGGGGATTTCCTTCCATACAAACATTTTCTTAGCATGCAAAGGAGGGAGACTCTAATAAAGCTGATGCTCTGAAGAAGCTGGATGGAGATTTAAGCCAATTACTATATGAAGTAGGAGCCAATCTTGGATTTTTTTTTTCTTACCAGCAGCTGGTGTCTTAGAAACTAGGTCAGATTTTAATGATATACTGTGACATAATATAAGTTTCAAACTCTCTATGGGTATTCAGAAACTGAAAGCAATTTTCCCTCTAACCAGGGCCATGAAGATACTGCAGGCTACTTACCCCAACACGCTCCTCCTGATGTTTGGGTAGAACAGAAGAAGATGGTGATGGCAAATGGCAAAATGTGAAGACAGACTTAGAGAATAGTCACGTCTATTATTGGTTACTAGGAATCTTTATGAACTTCTCCCCCTTCCCTTCTCACATCTATAAGATCCAAGAGTGATCGAAGTGGTCAGACCACTTGGGTAGAGTAGAAAACATATGTTGGAGTTTGAATTAGAAGACCTGGGCTAAAGAATGTTTTGGCTGTGTTGTTTATTAGTTATATGACCTTGGGTAACTCAACCCTTTCCTTTTGACTTTTAGAGAAATTATTGTCTATCTCTTAAGCCTTTTTTGTTTTTGGTGCTGGAGATTGAACTCAGGGCCGTTTTACCTCTGAGCTACACCCACTACCTTATTTTATTTTTGGAAATAGGGTTTCACTAAGTTGCAGAGAACTTCACTAGGTTTCTGAGGCTGTACTTGAAACTGCGCTCCTCCTGTCTCAGCCTCCCAAGTACTGGTAGCATGTGCTACCATGGCTGGCTCTCATAAGCCTTTAAAAAATACTTTATATGAACTGGGCATGGTGGGACACGCCTGTCATCCAAGTGGAGGCTAAGACAGGAAAATTGCACGTTTGAGGTCAGCCTCAACAATTTATCAAGGCCCTCAACAATTTACTGAGACCCCTTTTAAAATAAAAATAAAATAGGGCTGAGGGTGTAGCTTGGAGATAGAACACCACTGGGTTCAGTCCTCAGCAACACACACACACACACTGTTGAGTTGTTTTATGTAAAGGTTGGAAAATGCATATAGATAGAAAATACTATATAAGCAATTTAAACTAAAAAACGATTGCTACTTCACACCCTTAAGATGGCTACAATCAAAGAAACATATAAGTGCTCATGAGGATATAGAGAAATTAGAACACTTATACCCTGCTAGAGAAAATTTAGATGTTATAGGCACTTTGGAAAGCAGTCTGGCAGTTTCTAAAATGTTAAGCATAAAGTTCTCACATGACCCAGCAATTCTACCGCTAGAAATATGCCAAAGAAAACTGAAACCCCACATCTGCACAAAGTACTGCCTGTGAATGTTTATAATAGCATTATCCATGGTATCTGAAAGGTAGAAACAGTCCAAATGTTTATTCGTTGATGAATGAATACACAAAATGTGGTACATCTTTACAATGGAATTTTGTTTGGAAATAGAAAGAAATGAAGTACCAACACATATGACAATGTAAATAGACCCTAAAAACATTATATTAAGTAAAAGAAGCCAGCCACAAAAGACTATCTATTACATCTGATCTCAGCCCAGAGGCCGAGAAGTGATAGAGATCACATACTGTACGGTTCCACTTGTCTGCCATGTCTGGCACAGCAGTATCTACAGAGACAGAAAGTAGGTTAGTGGTTGCCTAGGGCTGAAAACGGGGTGGAGAGGAATAGTGACAACTAATGGATATTGAGTTTATTTTGGGGGTAATAAAAATGTAAGAAAATTGATTGTGGTGACGGCTGCAAAACTGTGAATATGTTACAAACTATTGAATTATATACTTTTAAATAGCCAACGATTTTCTAATTCTTTCCATGAGCAAAACCTGCACAAAATAAAAATTTTAGCAAGAAAAATTAAGAAATAATATGCTTAAATAAAGTTATATAATCATATTTTATACTGCTTATATTGATTTTTTTATTTCTATATTCAAATAGACATGAGAAGCTGGACATGGTGGCTCATACCTGTGATCTCAGGACATGGGAGGCTGAGACAGGAGGATCATAAGTTCTAAGTCAGCCTCAGCAACTTAGGTAGATCCTGTTTCCAAATAAAAATAAAAAGATTAGTAGGGTCAGAGGTGGAATACCCCCCGGTTCAATCTCCAAGTCTATAAAAAAGCAAACAAACAAAAACAATAACAACAAAAACAAATAGACATGAGGTCACTGGGGTGAAGAGACTGTTGTTAGTCATGGTAGCCATGGCTTTAGTTTCCCTTTGTCCCACTTGTCCCCATTGCTGGTGCCGTGATGAATGCTGAGGGCTTGTGCTGTGGCGAGGAAACCTGAAACATATGAATCCCAGAGCTTTTCTGAGGATGGAAAACACATTCAATCTCCTTACTGCAAACAAATTCTCCTTAGGAAAAGAAGAAGGATCCTGGGTTGCTACTCGGGAAACTATAAATAAATGTCTCCAGGAGAAAGAGCAGACAAACATTCTGAGTGTGTAACCTTGGAAATATCCATCTACATGTCTCCAAAGCTTTGACTCTCATCCCTTGCTTGAAATGTCCCTCCTGGGAGGTAAATTCCTTACCATCCATCCGTCATCATTTCACTCAAGGTCAGCCTTCTAGCCAAGTCCAAGTAAAATTTGCCCAGAAAGTCCCAACCATATAAAAACATACGGACATTCACTTCCAACTGAGTGTGGTGGTAGACACTTATAATACCAGTACTTGGGAGGCTGAGTCAGGAGGATCGCAAGTTCATGGCCAGCCTCAGCTACTTAATGAGGCTCTCTGCAACTTAGTGAGACCCTGTTTCAAAATAGAAAAATAAAAAGTGGGGCTGAGGGTGTAGCTTGGAAGTAGAATGCCCATAGGTTCAATCCTCAGTAACACACACACACACACACACACACACACACACACACACACACACAGTATTCATTTCTAACACACATAAAACATGGCTTCAGACTCAAGTGGTTGTTTGAAGGAAATGTTTACAGGATATTCTTTTTATTTTTTTTTGGTGGTACTGGGGTTTCTGGAAGCCCTTCTACCTCCGGGTTATACTCCCACACCTATTTTATACTTTTTTATGTGGAAACAGGGTCTCTTAAGGCATCATGGCTGGCTTCAAACCTGCGCGATCCTCCTGTCTTCACCTCCCAAGCGCAGGGTTTACAAGCGTGTGCCACCACACCCGGGTAGGATATTCTTTTAATTATGATAGTTTGAAAAGCATTTGTCTAGGTCAGAGTCAGAGTTCCCAAAGTGTTCCCATATTTGAAAATGTGATAACTTTCAAATTATTTTAATGTCCTTATTTGCAATTTGTATAGCTTTCACTGTCCATCTACCTGGCAGGACTTTGGAGCGGAGCTGCCATAGATTTGGCTCCCGAAGAAATAGGCAGTGGCTCATATGCAGTAGCCCTCCCCCACCCCCAGACCACTAGTGACTGGAGTTAAGGCTGCTTTTTGTGGCAGAAAGTATTTTCCTAAACTATCTGCAGTGATGTTTTCTGGTCTGTAGACTCTTCCAGAACCTTGCCACACCCCTGTCCCAGGAGGCAGAGTCTCTGTTCCCTCCCCCTGAGTCTGGCTGGACTTTTGTGTTTGTCTTGTCTAATAAAGCATGGTGGATGTTGTTCTGTGGGACCCTAGAAGCTGGATAGTAAATTGCAGCAGAGCTTCTGCCTGGCCTGGCTCTCTTGCACTTAGAACACTGGGAGCCCTGAGCCATCTCTAAGATGTCCACCTGCCCTGATATCGCTATGTTGGAGAGACAACACAGAGACAAAGAAACACGCCAGCACCAGCTTGCCAACTGCTAGCTCATTCCACCACCAGAAATACCATAGGGAAAACAGCCTCCATGAGCCCAGTCAAACCTTCCAAACCAGGTAAGTTCATGATAAGAAGACTATTGTTTTACACCACTAAGTTTTGGGGTGGCTTGTTATGGGGTAATAGCCAAAACATTCTTCGACTGTCAAGCTAGCAGAGACAGTCCTCAGAAGCGTGAGGCTGACTTCCGGTAGAAGTAACAAGGGATAGTATTTGTAAGTGTGTGATGGCGGCGACTCTGGACATCAAGTTCAGAACAGGCAAGATCTCGGGGGTAGGGTGCGAGGAGGAGAGCAGGTTCTGAGGTCGGCAAGTAGCAGATTGGAGCAGTCAGGAACATGGAATCTACAGAAGAGTTGCAGCAGATTTTGTCAGTTTTTGTCCTGTATAGTTCCTTAAACAAAGCCACTGGATCTGGTGAGTTATGGATACAGGAATAATTTATGGGGCGTTTGCTGCGACCTGGATAATTCATCTAATGGGGCTAACTGCCCTCCTCTGCTCTGAGCCTCTGCTCTCCCGGGAAGCTGATTAGTTCCGGCGTTCCCCTTTTGAGCTGCCAATAAAGAAAAAATGTGGTGACCAGACCAGCCCACGAGGCTGTGCTGATCCAAGTGGTAGTTACAATTCTGTGGAGGGATAGTTATAATTAAGGTTTATACTTCAGTGCCTTCTGATATTAGTTAATGGAAATCACTTTCCCATAACCTGATCACCTCAGGGTACACTGATAAAAATTGAGTTCTTTGATGTAAAGCTGACAAGTGGAAAAGGACTCTGATAACTTCTGGAAAGGCTTTGCCATTTTGGTCTTCCTCAGAGTTAGTTTTACACGTAACTCTTAAAGGTCCAACTTTCATCTGATCAAAACAATTGCTAATTTTTTTTTTTTTTTGTACTAGAGACTTAACCCAGGGACTTTTTTTGGGGGGGGGTGAGTACTGGGGATTGAATCCAGGAGCGTTCTACCTCCAATCTACACCACGAGTCCTATTTTTATTCTTTATTTTGAAACAGGCTCTCATTTAAGTAGCTGAGAGGCTATCCATGAACCTGCAATCTTTCTCTCTCAACCTACCAAGTACTGGGATTACAAGCGTCCACCACCATGCCCGGCTTTAACCCAAGGGCATTCTATCTCTGAGCTATACCTCTAGCCCTATTTAGTTTTTTTTGTTTTTTTTTTTGTTTTTTTTTTTTTTGGTGGTACTGGGTCCTGGAAGCCCTTCTACCTCTGGGCTACACTCCCAGACCTACTTTTACATTTTTGTCTGGAAACAGGGTCTCCTAAGCCAGCGCGCGCGGCTGGCTTCGAACCTGCGTGATCCTCCTGTCTCTGCCTCCCAAGCGCGGGGATTACAAGCATGCGCCACCATGCCCGGCTAGTTTTTTTTTTTTTTTTTTTTTGAAACAGGTTCTCACTAAATTGCTAAAGCTGGCCTTGAAACTGTGATCCTCTTGTCTCAGCTGCCTAAGTAAAGAGGGATTATAGGCCTGTACCACCACATCTGGATGCCCTTTGTATTTTTATTACTGTTATTTATTAATACTCCACATAAGGTTGTTTACTTTACTGAATTAAAATATGTAAAAATTAAAATATATAAATAAAGAATGGCATTGGGCATAATTTAAAATAGATAAAAATTAAAATATGTAAATTAAAGTATATAAGAGCCTAACTGATGCTTTATAAAAAAAAAAGAGAGCAGGACATGGTGGTGTGTACCAGTAATTCCAGTACTTGGAAGGCTGAAACAGGAGGATCAGCGGTTTAAGGCCAGCCTCAACAACATAGTGAAGCTTTCAACTACTTAGGGAGATCCTGTTTCAAGATTTTTTTTAAAAAAAGGGTTGGGGTATAGCTTAAAAGTAGAATTTTTTTTTTTTTGTGGTACTGGGGTTCCTGGAAGCCCTTCTACCTGCGGGCTACACTCCCAGACCTATTTTATATTTTTGAAACAGGGTCTCCTAAGCCAGCGCGCGCGGCTGGCATCGAACCTGCGCGATCCTCCTGTCTCCGCCTCCCAAGCGCGGGGATTACAAGCGTGCGCCACCACGCCCGACAAAGTAGAATATTTTAGGCTTCAATACCCAGTACCAACAAAATAACAACAATAAAAGAAACGAAATTGCCCTAATTTTTGGAACATTAATAGAAATTAAATTATCCTTAATTTTTTAGTTTTTCCTTAATTCTTCCAAATTAATCAATAGTAAGGATAACAACAATAACATTAAGTGCTCACTTAGTTATAGGTACACTGCTCAGGAGGTTTTTAAAAATTTTAATACTTAATAGTATCATATGTTATTTTTATTATTGTTTTGGTGGTACCGGGGTTCCTGGAAACCCTTCTACCCCCGGGCTACACTCCCAGACCCATTTTATATTTATTTGGAAACGGTCTCTTAAGCCAGAGCTCGCGGCTGGCTTCGAACCTGAGCGATCCTCCTGTTTCCGCCCCCCAAGCGCCGGGATTACAAGCGTGCGCGTGCCACCACGCCTGGCTCATGTGTTATTTTTTAAAAGTCAGGTTATTGATATATAATAACAAATAGTTAAGTTCATCCTTTCATAAATGCAGTTTAATGATTGATAAATGTATATAATCATGACAATAGCACTTAATTAAAATATAGAATATTTTTATTACTCCCCAGCGTTCACTGCGGCCCCAGACACTGGCAATCATGAGACTGGCTCTGGTTTCTAGAGACTTTAGAGTTTTGCTCTTTAATCCTGGCTTGAGCATGATGCTTTCTATTACATTTATCCATGCTCTGGTATCATTTGTCTATTCCTTTTTTTTTTTTTTTTTTTTTTTTTTTTACTGCTGAATGGTATTCCGTAGTGTCGACATATCACATTTTATTTAGCTGCTCAATCGTTTATGGACACCTGAGTTATTTCCACTTTGGGGCAACAATAAAAATGCTATTAAAATATTGTAGTTTTGGGGTGGCAGATTTCTTCATTTCTTTTGGGTAAATACAAAGAAGTAGCATTGCTAAGTTGTGCCTGGCAAAGATTTTAACATGTATTATATCACTTAATCCTCAGAAGCAGTCGTTTATGGAAAGTATTGCTATTAGATTTTTTTTTTTTTTGGAGATGAAAGCTAGGACTTGCAGAAGTTATGTAATTGCACAAAATTACATGGCCAGTAAGACAAACCCAAACTTATCTTACTAAGGAGACTGAGGCGTTAGCTATTACTGATTCTATAGCTACTCCTCACTTATTCCCGGGAATGTACCCATATTGGAAATAGAAGCTAAACTGTGGTATAATCGTCCCTGTGATCAAGTGTGGTAAAGACTTGGTTTCAGATAAAGAAATTAGTAGATTAGAGTAAAACATGAAAAAACAGGTTTTTTTTTGCAGGTCTGGGGATGGAACCCAGGGGCATTCGACCTCTGAGCTATACCCCCTGCCCTATTTTTTATTCTTTATTTTGAAACAGAGAGTCACTGAGTTGCAGAGGGCCTCACTAAGTAGCTGAGGCTGTCCATGAACCTTGATCCTCCTGTCTCAGCCTCACGAATGCTGGAATTACAAGCGTGTGCCACCATGCCCGCCAACATGAAAATCTTGATGGGATCAATTTGCCCAAATTGGAGTGGGTCACAAGGAAGCCAACACAAGTCTATTCAAAAGTCCTGACCTTTACTTCTTTATCCAGTTCAAATAGTAAAAGATGTGCCAGGCTCCAGCATAGACACAGAGCCCTGATAGATGTTTTCTCATAAAGCTCCTCTGAAGTTAATGCATATTAAATACCATTCTCACACCAGAGCAAGCATAAACAGTAGTACATCCTCTCAAATGCACACATACTTTTGTGAATCTCTAACACTCTTTTGTCACAACAACAATAGTAATAACTTTATTATATGAATAATTAACATCTTTAACAGTTGCATTTTGTATTCATATATATATATATTGCCTTGGATTCCAAAAATGATATTCATTGTAAGAACAAAAGGGAAATTATAGCGAAGATTAACCTCTGGAAATGTGGAGATTTTGGAACTCTTCCATAGAATTGGAAATAATGGGAATTTGACAGTGAAATATAAAAGTAGATCATGAATAGTTAATACCCAATTCTTCTGTGATGAAGGAATTAAAATTAAAACTAAGTAGTCATTCTGGTGACAATTTAAGACAAATTTGTCATCCCCCAGTGCCAAGCACAAGGCCTTGCATTTATTATGCACTGAATAAACCTTTGCTGTGTTGAATTTAATCTTCCAAGATAAATGTTTATAGGAATAGTGAGATAATAGTGGCAACTGCTCTGTGTAAAGTCTATGGGTTTAGCATTAATAAAGGCAATACGTTTTTGTCTTACTAACAGAATCAAAAAGAAATGTAAATGTTACTATTAATATGGTAAGCAGCTTCCTCAAAGAAGTCAAAACTGAGAGGGATTGTTGACAGTCGTGACCAATTCTTGGCCCTAGAGCACCAGTGTGTTCTTTTCTTGCAGAGTTTAAATACTAAAGGCTGGGAGTGTAGCCCAGTGGTAAAGTGTATGCTTAGCATGTTCAAGGCTCTGGGTTCAATCCTCAGCACTGGGGAAAAAAAAATACTAAGAAAACTCTCATAAGGTCCTTCTGAGGATCATACATAGAAGACTCTAGTAGAACAAAAGCAAATGCAAAAAGACTCCAGTATCTGGAGTCTTACACCTTGTGGGGCAGAGCTCACCTCCCAAAGCGTAAACTGGAACTGATAGGCAGAAACTACCTTCTGCTTCCCCAAAGCCAGGGCATGAGCTCAGGACGCAGGTTCTGCCCCCAGGATGCACCAGCCCCTGTTTGAATTAGAAGAAAGAAGTCTACAGGATCTACTCTGGCAAGCCTGAGGGCAGAGGCAGCAGAGCATCCAGCTTCCAGCAACTGCAATGGCCTAGTCCAACGACAACTTCTGGCCTCTGCTGCCTGTAGCATTTGCAGTTGATGCAGCAGTCTCTACTGAGTGTCTTCGTGGGATTAATTTCATGGTGTGATATTGGATGTTGTTCAAGGATACTTACCCTTTTTATTTGAAACTGAGAACCTCAAGTGATAGGTCGCCCATTTGAATGAAATAGCTGGGATAGCTAAAACACATAAAATATTCGTGAGGAATAAATTAAACTGAGGCAGACTGGCTACTCCAAAAGAAAACAAGATAATGATGACAGATGATGGCTTAGGACTAGATTCAATGGAAAAAACCCCAGAATTTGTGAATAGTGCAAAATGCTCCATCCTCCATTCATGATAATATAAAGGTCCTGCATAGGTGATGTGCATGGAAGTAAGTTCTGTACTTCACGTGGTCAGCCTCTACTGTGTTCTCACATTATGTTGGTTGTATAGGCCAATGGACTACAATAAAATTTTAAAATTTACTGTCTTAGGTAATCTGACTTGTCTTATCTTCTTAAGAGAAAAACAATACGCTTCACAAAGAAATGTAGTGGCTGGTTCTCCAGTATTTGTTCTTTTTGTTTCTTTCCTGTGGGATGTGCACTATTGGGTGGAACTGGTCTCTACAGCATCTCTAGCAATAATTCCTAGGCCATAATGGCCTATCCTACAGAGAGGAGATGATTGATGTGGAACATCTGGAAATTATTCTCTGTCATGGATGTTATAAAGAGATGCTCCCTCTTCCCATTGGTTGTAAATGAGGAAGCAATAGCCCTGGTTAATCTTGTGACCATGTTGTTATCACAGGACCTGACAGCTTTAGGGTCCTCTGCCCCCGGGGAAGCCTGAGTAGAGACACAGAGGAAAGTGGGCCCTGGGGCATCCTTGAACTGTTGGACCAAGCTTGGCCACCGTGTCTACTCAGGTTCTCTGGTGAGCAGATGCGGAGAGGTCATCACCAGTGTCCAAGCTTCACCCAATGTATGCCTGTGCGAGAGAAAAGCAGAAGGGCATGGACACAGTGACAGCCGGCAGACTTGGTGACCACCTGTGAAAATAAAGTAAGAGGACACAGGAGTGGGCAGGGAGGGACTCAGGCTCTCCTGCAGTTTACAGTGTCAGCCAACCCCAAAGGGAGCTTCAGAGCAAAGATGATGTGAATATTGAGGATTCTCACATCGAGAAGATATGCCAGGTCACTAGAACTCCTGCGCACTGAGCAGCCAGGGCTGTCCGGAAAGTTCAACCCCATGTCCCAACTCCACATGGTGGAGGACCGGAATGCCCCGTGATGGTGCTGTCTGCCGCTTGATTGACTCATGGCCAGACATCCAAGTGGAAACCTCTGTACTTCTGACTTGAACCACTGGCTCCCTGTATTATCATTGCCGTTGTTGCTGTTGACTCTCATCATCAGAACAGTTTCACTTCAGTTTTCAGTTACTTGTAACTGAAGGAATTGATTAGTATATGAAGTAATATTTTTCGATTTTACAAAGATTATCAGTTTAGTACAACATATACTCACTGAGTAAGATATGTTAGTTATATTATTTATCTCCAGAAAAATAAAAACAAGCGAACAAACTCAGTATGGAAAACTGACATGTAGTGGTAGATAATGAGCAGTAGCAATTAGGATTTAACTTCATTACAATTGTACTGCCCCTCAGGGTTTAATAATGGTAATTGAGTTTTTAGTACCCATAAGGTACTGTGGTTTCTTTTTCATAGAAGATAATATTTATAGTTCCTTATGTTTGTGTTAATATTCAACTGATGAAAGATAAAATTTTATAACCTAGTTTTAGAAGCCTTTACTTTTAACTCGTGAACCTTGTTATATTTGCAAATTTACTATTTTGTATTACCATTTTAAACACTTCATTTGTTGTTTAATTAATGCTCAATTAGCTTATAAATTTGATGGATGAAATCCCTTGATCATTAACACTACTTAGAGACTGTATTCACCAGATTTTCTTAGACATTTCAAACCTAATTACTAAGTTAATAAACTGATTCTCAAATATTTCAAACACCTAATATATCGACTCCCTGGGTCAGAGACTCTGTGATACAACCCAGTAAAGGAGTAGTGGGGTCAGAGATACTACAGACTCGAGATCCAGAGCACCTTAAGCGAAGTCATAGTGACCCAAGGGAAGAACCCAGAGAAGGCACAAACTTCTGAAATCATGGGAAAGAGGAATAACAATGGAGCAATGAATGCCCACAACCCCACAACATCAGAACCCGATAAAACAGAAATTCAGAGATTTCTAGAAGATCAAATCAGGAAAATAACTGTAGAAATAATAGAGGTGCTTCGAAAAGAATTCAGAGAGAGCCAAAAAGAGATAAAGGATGCAATTAATGAAGTAAAGGCCTCAATTCAAAGCATGAACAACCGATTAGACCACATGGAGAACAGAATCTCGCTCTTAGAAGATGATCATTCCAAAAATGAACGCATAGTTTCTAATCTAGAAAAAAATATCCAACAGCAGGAATCTGACATTGAAGAAATATGGGCCCATTTTAAGAGAGCTAACCTAAGAATAATTGGAATAGAGGAGGGAAAAGAAAGTGAAACCAACGGGCTCAACAATCTCTTCAAGGAAGTAATAGCAGAAAATTTTTCAGACATAGAGCAAGAGGTCGATACACAGGTCCAGGAAACTTATAGAACTCCCTTTAGACAGGATCGGAGAAGAGGATCCCCACGCCACATAATTGTCAAAATGACCAATGTGGAAGCCAAGCAGAGAATCTTAAAGGCAACAAAAACAAAGGGCCAAGTGACATTCAGAGGCAAACCAATTAGAATCACTCCAGACTTCCCAAACCAAGTCATGAAAGCCAGAAGGGCTTGGAGTAACATATTCCAAACTCTGAAAGAAAACAACTTCCAGCCAAAAATTTCCTACCCAGCAAAATTTCTATCAAATTAAATGGAAAAATAAGAGGCTTCCATGACAAACAGAAACTGAAGGAATTTATGTCTTCAAAACCAGCGCTAGAGAAAATACTCAAAGAGATTAACTACAAAGAAGAAATAGGTAACACACACCAGAACCAGAGAAACAAGATTTTCCATCCAACAGACAACTAAGATTGGTTATCTGTGGAGATTCATTATTTATGTTAGTCTTTTACCTATCTCTAAATTGTATTGTTTGCCTTTATTGTTGTTAATTTTTAGGATGTCTAGTTGGAATATTAATATACCTTCAGATATAGCATTTGGAAATATTTTGTCCCATTCTATTAGTAACTTTTAACTCTGTTTACATTGTCTTTGGATATATAATATTTTTTTTATTTTTTAGGGAGTTTGTATACTCTTCTGTTGCCTGTGCCATTGAAATCATATCCAAGAAATCACTGCCAATTTCAATGTTGTGAGGTTTTATGACCCAGATTTTCTTCTAAAAGTTTATAGTCTTAAGATTTATATTTAGGTATTTTATCTATTTTGAGTTAATATTTGTATATGGGATTAGGTAAGGGTCCAATTTTATTCTTTTCCATGTAAGTATTATTTTTCAACAATATTTAGTTAAAAGATTATTATTTCCACCACCAAATGTTCGTGGAAACCTTGTAAAAAATAACTTGACAATATAGGGAAGAATTTAGCTCTAGGCTTTTATTTAACTCCAATGGTTTATATATCTGTCTTTAGAACAGTACTACACTGTTTCAATTATTGTAGCTTTATATGGTTTGAAATCAGAAAATATATATCTTCTAGCTCTATTCTTTTTCAAGATCGTTTTGGGTATCTAGAGTCCATATTCTATATTAGGATAGATTTTTTTTCTGAAAAGTAAATATATAAATATATGATAGTTTCACCTAAAAAATAGAAAAAAATATTCTCTGGTAAGAAAGAAAGCAAAAAGAAATATTGAAATGTTATCTTTAAGTCATCAAAAGCTTGGTATCAGACAAATGAAACTGTTATGTGAGATTATCATTTTTAATTTTGGATAAATTGCTATAATACTAGATGTCAACCACTAAGCCAAGCATGGGAAGGAGGGATGGGGAGAGAATGGGGTGGGGATCGGGTGGGGGCTGACTGGGCGATGTGTGCATGTATGTCTACAAAAGTTTGTATCCCACTATTATGTATGAATACAGTGCACCAATATATATATATTGGATATATATATATATATGTATATATATATATATATATATATATATATATATGGATCCAAAGCTGATCTGACATCAAAAGACCAGGACAATTTTTATAATTTAAATTAAAGCATTCAGATACTCCAGGAGTGAGGTATGTCAAGCTGATATATCCTGCATATTGTTCCTTCTCACCTCTAAATACTATTAATTAAAGTACTTTCTTTCTCCCTCCACCCGCCCCTGTTATTGCAAGCAGTTGTTGAAGAAGTTGTTTCCATGCTGGCAGAGCAAGGAACCCTTTTACCTTTCTTTACAGGAAGAAATGTTGGTAGCAAGGAAAGAAGTTTAATAGCAAAACCCAATAGTTTTAAGAACAATCAAGAACTTTTGGCAGGGCGGAGATAACTAAGTAGTATGTAGAGAGCAAATAAAGTGGATGTGATTACATACTCTCAGCAGAGAAATGTACAGTGATCTTGGTTCAGGGAGTGGCCAGGCATGGTGAGATTTCTGGCATTCTCAGATTGACTACAGTATTATCAAATGGCATAATAATGATAATAATGATAATAATAATGTATATTAAGTGGGACTCTACACAAGGGATTAAGTTTTTAAAATTTTATTTTAACGGCAAACATTTGAAGGTGTAGAAACAAGTGTTCTGATTCAAGTCAGCTGCCCAGTTATTGAATTCAGATAGGTTATAAATGTGAATTAATCTGTTGTCCTAGAACCTTGAATAAAAGAAATCCTCAGAGAAGTCAGAAAGCAATGGCCTATAATATTTCAATAATTCTGTATAAAATATTCTTGCAACTTTTTCTGGTGTTACCTGGAATTATTTTTTATCTTGATGTCTTTTCTTTGAATTGTCTAAAAAAAATAGTGATCTTGTTAAAGCAAGCTAAAATTACTTACTTTGGAACTATAGTGATACTTATAAGCACCTGAAAAAAGATCTTAAAACAGGGAGAATTATTTGACTTAACTATGAATAGAGCATAGGCAAGTAAAAAAATTTTATATAAAGAGAAGTGTGGGGAATTGTGGATGGAAAACTAGTAAATGGAGACATTATATATAAGGATGACTTTTGCTGAACCAACCTAAGATAATTTATGCTGAGCACAGACCAGGATGTTCAGACATCACTGGAAGGATGATGGAAGATGAGGGACCTGATCAGCTCTCCAGGGTTATTTGAAGTTATCAAGGACTACTAAAATTGAGTTTTACATGAAAATGAAGCCAGGAAGAGGAGAAAGCTCAAAAATCTGACTAAACCATGGTCAACCAAAGAATCTTTGTCAAAAGAAAAATAAATAAACCAACTACTGATGACTAATACAATGTTATTCTGTCCAAAACAATTGTAACCTGACTGAGGTCAAGTTCAGTTTACAAATAAAGTGCTAGTTATAAATGCAAAATAAAATAAAATAAAATAAAATAAAACAGGTAAAGCATACATGAGCAACACAATACCAGCTTACAAAAATAAACTATTAACACATACATCTTTCTGGAGTTGCACACTTAGATACCCAGCTAAATGTATCAGGTTACCACCAAGAACCTACCATGGTTTCTTGGTTAAAAAGCTGGGACTAGCCGGGCGTGGTAGCGCACGCCTGTAATCCCTGCGCTTGGGAGGCGGGGACAGGAGGACCTTCCAGTTTGGAAGCCAGCCTCAGCTGGTTTAAGAGACCCTGTTTCCAAATAAAATTTAAATAGGTCTGGGAGTATAGCCCAGAGGTAGAAGTCCCCTGGGTTCCATCCCCAGTACCACCAAAAAAAAAAAAAAAAAAAAAAAAAAAAGCTGGGACTACAAACCCAGGCGTAATGGTGCACACCTGTAATCCCAGCACTTAGGAGGCTGGGACAGAAAGATTGCATGAGGCCAGCTTCCTCTACTTAGTGAGATCCTGTTTCAGTATATGAAATAAAAATAAAAAGGGCTGAGGATATAGCTCAGAAGTAGAAGGCCCCTCGGGTTTAATTCCCAGCGCCAAACAAAAACAAAACGCTTGGGACTCTGAGAAAGTTATTAACTCAGGTTAGAGTCAGTAATGTGGCCTGGGAAAAGTACCCAGGTGCAAGTAAAGGGTGGTCATGCCACCTGAGGCACAAGGTAGCCATCTCCACGTCCCCGGAACAATCTGGCTTTTGCTGCCCCATCTTTGGCAGACTCCTAACTTGTAGTTTTCAGCTGGGAAAAAAAAATTAGTTTCACAGCTCAACGTATCATGTGTCTCTTGTGAGCCTTTCCAGTTTTCATCCTTAACTAAATATTCAACTTTGTAATATTTGATTTCTGCAGAGAGAATTTTGAATCCCCTGCCTAAATTGCAATTTATATCTTTGCTGCCAGATTTGACATAATTAATTCAGCACCTTCCTTTTATTTTACTTTTTCATTTGTCTCGGCTATATTCCAAAGTAATTTATTGAGAAAGAAAACATCTCTTTGAGAGCTATTTTTCTATTACAGATAGCTAAGACATGCACATAAATCACCTATAAAGATGGCAAAAATGAAGAGTGCTGTGAAAGTATATAAGCACATTTCTGTAAGGTCACTGAGGTAGGTAGAATCTAAGAAGGCTCCTATGTTCTTTGCTCCCTCTGTTACTCATGAAATAATGTTATCTTTAACGGCAAAAAAAAAAAAAAGATTTTCCAGATGTATGTAACTACTTATCAGTTGGCCTTAAGCCAGGGAAGTTAATCACATGAGCTCTTTCAAAATAGAGAATTTTCTCTGGTTGGTAGCAAAAGAAAATCCCAGAGATCAAAGCATGAGATGGAATGAATGTGGTGGAGGCTCCTCGTTGTTAAGATAAAATTTGGGTCAAGGATCTGAGAATGGCCTCCAGGAGCTGATTATGGTCCCAAAGATGGTGGTCCCCAAGGACATGGAAATCACAGTTCTACAGACACAGGAACTGAATTTTGCCAAGTATCTGAAGGAGTTTGGAATCAAGGCTTCTCTGAAGGGTCCACAGAAGACCTTGGTCCAACTGTGAGCTAATAAATGAACATTGATTAAATTGCTGCGGTCGTGGTGATTCCTTATTCAGCAATCTATAAAAAAGTAACCACACAAGTAAACTTTCTACTCAAACCTACAGACTCAGCTTCACTGAACTTGTAACATGTATTTTTTTTATGCATGCTAGTATCTTTAAGGTAAGAGATCTCAGACACTAAGACCCAGCGTTTTCTGGAGGAGCTTGTTGGTGAGATACTAGTCAAGACTTGGTCGATTTAGGGAAGATTCGGGAACCTGAGCAAAAGTGCTTACTTGGGGTAAATTCCAAAGGTCTACGCTTTTTCTTTGTTGGCCTTGGTCTGTGCCATTCTCTTTTGTGATGTAAGGCATTGAAATGAAACATCTTGGGTGTATTCATTTCGAGCCACCCCCCCCAATGCCATTTTGGCATGGGGCTGTATTTCCATTTTCTGTATTTCTATCTTTCTAATAAACTTCTTTACATCTTAAAAAAAAAAAGAAATGAAACATCTTTTAGATTGGATAACACATTTTGCTCTTCTAAGTGAGAAACATGCTTATCTTATATGATTTATCCAGTTTGCAAGTTTGCTAGCAAGACTCCAGGAGAAAGGACTTTAGGGCAAGTAAATGCTTTGCAGGGAAAGATGGGAAAAGAGAAGGGAAGGATATCAAGGTGTGCTCTGGGAGGCAGATGCAGCTGGGGTCTACAATGAGGAGCTATGCACCATCCAGCGGCCGGGATACAGGACCAAAAGGAAGAACACATGGAGAACAGACCATGAAGGCGGGCAACGATGTGCAACCGTGCCTTCACTCTGGGCTGAGTGTGCCTGCACCGAAAGAAATGTGTGAGAACAAACTATCTACTTTTATTTTTCGCCATGAAAACCTATGTACAAAGAAATGAAAGAAATTTCTAAAGCAACCACTTTTATGTTGTGTATACTTTCTCCCCTTTATCTTTTCTGGGAAATAGTAATGACCTACAATGTCTTTAACTCATAGAGCACTTTAACTTTTTTTTCCAGAGCACAGCCTGTACAATGATCTTTCATTTTCTGACTGGTCATGAAGATGAAGTTTATAGTTTTTTTATTGCTACTGTTTTGACATTTTTATATACTTTCTCCCATACAGCATAGAATGTGTTACCCCTATAATTGCTTTTATATACTACTTGACTTAAAGATTGTTTCAAACCTTCTCGCTCCTAAATCATTTTTATTTTTAGCCAGTTGGAACAAGAGCTAGATGGTTTTTAAAAACCAGTCTTCAAGTTGAGGTTATTGTCTTTTACTTTTTTTTCACATTCACCTACCTAAAATTATATCAGTATTTTTAAAGAAATAAGAAAAAAGATATTTTGAGCCTTTACTTATTTAAGCCAACTTGTTATTGTATTTGTAAATATATATTTGTATATAAATATATGTGTGCATATGTTTTGCTTTGCATTAGTTCATATTTTTAACTAGAATTTAGTTAGATAGTATGTCTGATGACCTTATCACTCATATTTATGAATAACAGTTTGCATCTGTGAGATTTCCTTAGTGTACTAAGAGTTTTATAGAATCTGGAACATAGCAAATTTCAACTTATACTATATAAGTATAGTCTTATATTATTCTATACCTTGTCTTTTTTTTTGTGGTACTTGGGATGGGACCCAGGGGCATTCCACCTCCAAGCTACACCCTCAGTCCTATTTTTTATTCTTTATTTTGAAACAGGGTCTCACTGAGTTGCAAAGGGCCACACTAAGTAGATGAGGCTGTCTGCGAACCGTGATCCTCCTGTCTCAGCCTCCTGAATGCTGGGATTACAAGTGTGTGCCACCATGCCTGGCACCTTGTCACTTTTAATGATGAGAAAACAATCAAAATTTTTTTTGGTGGTACTGGGGTTCCTGGAAGCCCTTCTACCTCTGGGCTACACTCCCAGACCTAATATATATATATATATATATATATATATATATATATATTTTTTTTTTTTTTTAATTTGGAAACAGGGTCTCTTAAGCCAGCAAGGCTGGCTTTGAACCAGCGCGATCCTCTTGTCTCCGGCTTCCAAGCGCGGGGATTACAAGGGTGCGCCACCACGCCCAGCCTGAAAAAACTCAATTTTGCAAAATTTGCAAAATATTTTATTCCCAAATTTTTGCCTTCATCATTCGCTGTTTTACCTATCAGCTTTAAAAATTAAACTTTCAAGCAAATATTACTTTAGTATGTATACATTTTTGGTACTGTTGCTTATAATAAGACCACGGATGCAGTTCTTTAGCTCTTTGCATTTGTAATTCAGAAGCACTGCGCTAACATTATCTAAATAGCTGTGACATTGAGAGGCTACTTTATACAAGTGGAAGCAATGGGCCCTCCTCCTCTTTAATTCTGAAGGAAGCTCACATTTTCTAAGCAAAAGTATCGAGTGCCAGGAAGGAATGATGGCATACAACTCTCTTTTCCTGTCTGTCCTGAACCTAATGCTATTCTGTGATGCCTGGATGTGGTTGTTTGTTGCTGGAGAGCCACTTTCCTCCAGGTGGGCCTTGGGCTTTCACAGCCCAAACCCAGTGTCTTGTTAGCCCTGCACTAACAGCCCCAGGTTCGCCCCTCGCCTCCAGGGAAACATTAATCCCACACACAGGGTGATATACTACACTCGACTACAGTGCAGCTCTAGAAAGTTTAAGATTAACAGATACTGGCTGCACTGATATCACAGCATCAGTTACCCTGGTGTTTTAGGGTAAATACTCCGGGGATTTTAATCATGGTTTCTGTATAAACCACCTAAGACAAGAAGCTGTACATTTTCATCTGAGAGCGTAGAAGCACACAGTTACTTTAGGATCTTTGAAGACAACCAAGTTCTCCTCTACTGTTTATATTATTCTCTACTAGCCTCTAGAGCGGGATCGTACATGATCATACATCTTTAAGGCAGCGGTTCTCACTTTGCTGCTCATCAGAATCACTTGGAAGGCTCTTTCAGATGCAGATGACTATGTCCAGCCTCAGAGTTTCTGACTTAGATGGTCTAGAATGGGCGATCTGAGAATTTTTTTTTTAACGTGTGTGAGTATGGTACTGGGGATTGAACCCAGGAACATTCTACCACTGAGGTACTCTCCCTAGCCCTTTTTAGTTTTTATTTCAAAACAGGTAAATTGTTGAAGTTCTCACTCAGTTGCTGAGGCTGGCTTCAAATCTGCCATCCTCCTGTCTCAGCCTCCCAAGTACTAAGATTACAAATATGCACCATCATACCTGGCTTCTTTACTACATTTTTTTTTATTTTTAAAAATGGACAAAATTAAACCCGGGCGTGGTGGTGCATGCTTGTAATTCTAGCATTCGGGAGGCTGAGACTGGAAGTTCACGGTTCCCGGATAGCCTCAGCTACTTAGTGAGGCCCTCTGCAACTCAGTGAGACCCTGTTTCAAAATAAAGAATAAAAAATAGGGCAGCGGGTATAGATTAGAGGTCGAATGCCCCTGGGTTCCATCCCCAGACCTGCAAAAAAATTGATAAAATTATATATATAATTATATAAATATATACACACACATATATATGCACACACATATATATACACACATATATATATGCATATACATATATATGTATATTTACATATATACAACTTTATGTAAATATATATACAACATATATGTAAATTTATGTAAGTATATATACAACATATATGTAAATATACATATTTACATATATGTATATATTACATATAATGTGTTGTTTTGAAATATGTATATGCACCTGAGAAATTTTATTTCTTATAAGTTGCCAGTTAATGCATCTGCTACTGGTTAAGGGACCACACTTTGAAAACTACTCTGTTAAAAGGATGATATAGTTTTACCCATAAAACTCTTTTGCTTATGTCCCATTTACTAAAATATTGCATGGTCTGGACTGCTTTTTTAGATGCCAGTGGGTTTAAATTATTCAAGCACTTTAATTGTGAATTGGCACTGGGAAAATAGCACTGACGATAGTATTGGCCAGGCTAAAACGTGAGGGTTCTATCTTTGCCTTTAGGAAACCTTGCTAAATGAAGGCCAGAAGGTTTGATGGCAGACAGGCTGCAGGGGTGGTGCGTCATGCTCGAGCTCTTTGCTAAGGAGTGACAGGAGTGTCACATCAACCCCCTCCGTGGCTCTAGATAAGAAAACACATTCCCCGTTCAGTGTTAGGGCTTTCCCATGCCTCTTTGTTTGGGGTTTGTAAGGGAAGTGGCAGGCTCCTAGGGAGGTGTCACTATCTGCAACTCCCAGAGGTGCAGCAAATTATATCTTTGCACAGGTTAGATTGACTTGCCTTGAGGGGGGACTGAATTGCCCTGAGATGTGCTCTGCTCTCCTAGGGCACAACAATAGTTCTGTATACCTACCACAGGTTTTTCTGATGAGAGGAGATTGATTTCTCCATGAGGATATGCGTGTGTGTATATGTTTAAGAAAAGTTCCAACACCTTAATTGCAGGTTCCTTAATAGCACTGTATGAAAACCCTCCTGGATTACAAGCAGTTGTACAGTGCGAATCCTTAGAGCGTCTCTTACATAGTTTTAGTTCATCGTTGAAGGTTTCCAGCCCCATCCATCCCCTCTTCACTCTGCTTAACTTAGATGAAATTCATTTCCCATCTGTGCTACAAGTTGCCCGTTAAAGTGTCTAAAAATTTCTGGATGGGAAAAGCATGGTGAGACTGTAGATTTTCGGCTACACTGATGTCCTGTGATCTGCACGTTTCTTTTATGTGTCTGGAGCACTGTGTGGGGAGGGCACACTTAGCCAAGGAGTGCCATAGGATGCATAGAGATGAAAGGCGATAGGTTTATTATTTAGAAGTCAGTGTGGGATCATAAATGTTACATTCAAGGGCATAATGGGTGCTCTTGTAGTCTGAACTTCCCAGTCCAGCTCCTCTCCCAGAAAAGCCACTTCAGTGTGGTTTGAAGGAGGATATGATGTCTGCCATTACATCCCCAGAGGGCTCCAGGTGCTTTCTCCACGCACAAGCCATTTCCGTTAATGACCAAGTAGCATCCCCTCAACAGGCTCGATGACTGACACCAAAAAGGTGCTTTAGTGTGATTTATGAATGAGTAAATAGATGAATGCCATCCATAAATGTAGCTGAGCCCTCCTTAAGCCTAGAAACATGTTCAATCTATCATGCTTTGTGGGTTAATGAGTTCTATAATTTACTTCCTGCCTTAGAAAATATTTACTATTTTTTTTTAGCCTTAAGTTATCTTTTCCAGAGGCTTGCAGATGGAAGAAGGACCTATTTCTAATATTTTGGGAACTGGCTTGAATTAAAGAAAGTCAATGAATATTTTACCTTTTGTTGCCTAACAAATTGCCTCAGACTTTAGCAGCTTAAAACAGCAAACATTTATTTCCTCATGGAGTTTCTGAAGGTCAAGACCCCTTCCTTTGATGGATGGTTTGGATTCAGGGTCTGTCATCAACTTGTCAAAATATACAGATTCTGCAGTTATGTGGAGCCTCAAACATGGCTGCGGGACCTGCTTCCCGGGACACCTCAGTCCCTCGCCGTACGGCCTCACGTAGGGAACCGGGATGTCCTCTCGGACACAGACACTTCCTCATGAGGCAGCGAGTGAGGAGGAAGCCACAGTGCCTTTTAGGATCTAAAATTCCAGACACTGAAGTCTTACATCACCGTGTCGACTCTAATTCTGTAGAGGCGAGTCACAAATTCTAGCCCACACCGAAGGAAAGGTAAATTGGGTTCCTCCTCTTAAAGGGAGGACAATGAAAAATTTGTACACCTATTTTCAAACCACTGCCATGAGTGATAGGGGAGTGCATCATTATAGCACATCCAGCACCCGGTAGTACTAAGTAGCAGCGCACTTGCAGGACCTCAGTACTTTTCTGTAGACGCCAAACGTTTCTTACGGGGAGGGGTGGGGTGGGCAGTCAGGTGACAGGACATTTTGAACTTGGAATGGTCTTGTTGGTACACACATGCTGTTCCTTTGCATTAAAGCACAGCTAGACTACACAGGTAGTCAATGTTTAGGTTCCTTCCACCAGCCTCTTCTTGGACACAGGGAAAGGGAACTCTGCTTTCTGGAGCAGACCGATATATTTGAGACTTTTCATTAAGCATATTCAAGCACAATAATCTCGCATTCAGTCTTCACAAGGCACCCGTATGTCAAACATTCTGAAGTCTTTGATACACAAATATGAATAAGACGTGATTTCTATTTCAGAGAGAGAAAAGTCTAATTTGCGTGTGTGCTTGTGGTGGGAAGAGGGGTCGTATGAAAGGAAGCCAACGACCTTCACAAGAGTGGCTTCAGTGACTTCAACCAGAGAAGCTATCGCCACACCCGGGAGGGAGCAGGATGGCAGCTGGGAATGGAGAAGGTGAGAGAAAGGATTGGAGGACACGTAACATCTTGGAATTAAGCCTTGAACGTTAAGAAGGAAGCACTAGGAAAGGAAGGGGCAAGAGAGTCCAGAGAACCATGACATGTGCAAATGGACAGAGGCACAGAGCCATGTGTATACATTTAGGGAACACCAGGTACAAAGAACAAAGGTGTACATGTAGCTCTTTAAAAGAAACACTAAATGATTTGCCCTTGAAATACTTGGCATAGCAAGCATAGAAAATGAAACGTAGGCTAAAAAAGGCAGCTTAATACCAGTGATAAAAGTTTTGTGCATTATGTTATGAAGATTAAATTTTATTACCAGTAGTATCCAAAGTAGGACAAATAAATTGACCCTAGGGAGTCATCTACTGGGCGGAAGGAATAAAATGTGAGAACTTCTATTGATGCTTCTGCACCCCCATCCCACTTCATGCCCCCAAACATGAGACAACCAACTACCATGAAAGAATTCGGGGATCACATCATTTTAGCACACTTAGTGCCTGGAAGAATTAGGTAGCAGTAGGCTTATAGCATCTCAGTACTTTTCTATAGACCCTGAAGGTATCTTATAGGGTAGAGGCTTTGCTGGGATGTGCTATATGAATGAAGGGGGCGGTATGCCAGGCTGAAGCTTTTTTTTTCTTCCAAAAGACATTTCCACTAGGGAAAATGGTGTATATAACTTTCAAGACAAAGTAGACAGAATGTGATGAAATAGCCTGAGGATGTATAAAAATGATGACTGAGTTTTCCATTTGGTTTGAGTGATAAGGAAATGCCTGAACCCCCCACCACCATCGTTGCTCCATCTGTACAGGTCACGGAGCGCCAGCAGGGGGCGTGAGGGCTAAGGTCCTGTCTGCCAAGACATAGCAGGTAGCATTGAGACAGACACTGATCGGGAGTGGGTTGGGGTGGAGGAAGGATCTTGAGTTTGATTGTAGCTATGTTGTCTTTGCCTTTGTGAGGGACTTTTAACTGGGATCTCCAGGGGACCACAGACAGTAAGAATATAGAGCTCAGGGGAGGGATGGTGGGAAGAGAGGAGCATAGTGGGAGTGACCAGAGAAGCCGTGCTAACTGGTCTTTGGGGTGGTTAAGATCATGGTGGGCATGTTGAATAAGAGACAAGGGTAGCCTAATTGATGGGGGTGTGAAAGAGGCAGAGGGGTCAGTGGAAAGGCAAGAAATATTCCAAGGCAGAGAGAAAACCAGAGAGATGTGGCAACACTGGAACTGTAGAAGGAGAGAATTTCAAACAGGAACTGGCCAGTGGAGAGAGATCAAGTAAATGAGAAGAAGAAAAAAATCTCTATGGGACTGACAATTAGGAAATCATTAATTCCTATAAAAGAATTATTTCAATGGAGCAAAGAGTGTAACATTTGATTAAATGATTAAAGAATGAATTGGAGGTAAGAAAATAAAAATTTAAAAAATGTGAAATAGTTACATTATTAAGAAGTTTGCACATGCAGGGAAGGATAGGGATTAAGGCCATATGGATCCTTTCAATACTGCTTGGGATTTCATTGAACAAGTGTTAAATTCCTCTTAGCCTGATGTTCAAGATGTGTCTCTCCTTATGTGTGAATCAGGCCTTCTGTCTTTCCAATACATTTTCCCCATTCTGTTGCTTCACCGTCTCTCTTCATGCCTAAAATGGAAGCAGTTTTCCAGATGTGCACTTAGCATGATTTTTGTGAAAAGGTGGAAGAATATTTTCCACTTTGTTTCTATTCTGATGACAACCAGAGCTAATTTTCTTTTTTGACTTCAGCAACACATTGGCCACATGTCTTTGAGAATCTTTATAATACCAGATTGTTCCTCTCCAGAATTTGCATACCTGTACTTTGTACATAAAAGTCTCTGCATATTTGTTATTTGGAAAAATCCTATCAGAGGCTGCAATTTTGCAGGCAATTTTTTTGTTCCTGTTTCTTAAAGGCATTTCACTACTATCTGCATTATTTATCCTGTAGCTCAAACGTCACATGTCCCGTACAGACTCAATTGTTTCCCTTGGTATACCATTAAGATACTTAAAATGTCTAATGTTGTTGTAATCCTAAAGATTTCTTCTCTTTTATTCCCTCTTCCCATCATTTATAAAATATGTTAAATGCTCCCGTTCTTTCTTGGATACTGAACTACTTATGATCTTTTATCCAGAAAAGCACTTAGATATCCTGAAACTTTGACTTTCTCAAAGATCATCCCTTTATGAAGCATTTTCCCCAGTGAGTCCCCACCCAAACTCAGGCTGACAGTGTTGAAAATTACCTTTGAAACAAAATTTTGTTGGAGGTTTTTAAAAAATGGAAATACAGTGAGTTTCCTGGAATCTCATCTTTTCACGCCTCCCACCTCTGAGCAGTCTGGTGGCTCTATCAGGAATAATTTCCTCTTATAGAAATCGTAATGCTTTATTTGTGGTGTGTGCTGAAATGTTTAGTGATTCTGAGGTTTATAGTATTATAATTTCACTCAGTTTTTTGAGGTCTGTCTGCCAGGACCTCATCGACTGTGGCAGGATGCCCGTTTTGATCAATAGATAAACAATTCCAGCTATAAATTCCCTCAAAATGCTTGGGTGGGTGCCCATGATTTATTTATTTCCATTTGCCAATTAGGGCTAGAGAGCCATGCTAATAGACTCCCTGGAAGGAGACAGAAAGAAATGTTGGAGGGAACTTGCTGAACCAAAAAGAAAAACCTTCCTGCTCTCTAAATTTAGAGTAAACCCATTACCATTTTTATTTTGCCACAATTAACTTTATCTCTCGGAATTCATCTAGTGTCCAAAGAAATCTTACAGCCCGAAGAATCCCTGCCTTCGTCTGGACTTTCAAAGTTCTTGTGAAATGCGTAGCCCGTGTGATCAGGGAATCTGAGCATATTGGTAATTTGTTATTACGAAGGCGCTTGTGGGCGTCAGGAACGATAATGTCTGTATTTAATGGTATTTGTGGCTCGCCCCTGGCTTGCAATTACCTGCCAAGTGCGGTGGCTGGATTGAAGGCATGATTGCAGCAGTCCCTTTTAAGAGATGTCCTACTGGCTCCTTGATGGTAATTTGACCTAGAGCATTTTGTGTGTGCATGTGTGGGTGTGTGTGCGTGTGTGTGCATGCGGTGAGTGGGGGGGGGGGACACTGTCATTCCCTCATTCCTCCTGAGCAGTAAGAAGAAAGCTTCTCAGGTAATTGAACAATTCAAATAAAATTCTTCCATACTGGCCTTGCTCAAGCAGCTGGATATCCTTGATACAATAGCAATCGGCCGTCTTGAACCCACACCCTAGGTGAGAGACAACTGGTCTGTGAAAGAACCGGCTGAGTTCGCAGGTGGCCATGACATCATGAGGCCATGATAGAAGTGTCTGGTCTCAAGAGATTTATTGTCCAAAGGCTGAGAGTCTGACAGGGGCTGCAGCTGAGTCAACCATTTTTATGTGTTTGTCTGCGGTGAGTGGGGCGGCAGCTATTACCTTCTTAGACTCTCTCTGTGCTTTTTAAGCACTGCATGGTTTGGACAAGTCTGTAAAATCCCCTTGCACACGTACACACTGAAGGCTGAAATATTGAGGTTGCATTTACAGACTTGGCCGCGAACAATACAATATGCAAGGCAGGACTTTGGGTTCCCACGGCTGTGCACATGGAGGGATAAAAACAATAGCGGCAGATACTCACACAAATATATGAATCTCAATCTTGAGAACCTTTATGCTTCTGAAGGGAGCAGTGGAGAGCTTATGGCTATTGTTCTGTTTCACGTGTGGCTTTAACCATTTTAATTATTTTTTCCACTTAGAATAGAAATTAATTAAAATGTCTGCCAGTTATTAACATGCGGTTCACATGTTACAAAGAACCTCTTTTTTGGTTTTATACCCTTGCCTTATTTTAAAATTAATATGTAATTACTGTAGAGACATTACAAAGCAGGAGGATGCAAAATAAATAATATAAATAGCTAACATTTATATTGCCCCTACTACATGCTGGGAGCTGTCATAAATGATTTTTCTATATTAGCTCACTTAATTTTCAAGGCAACTTTGGGAGGTGCATTTTTATCTGCTTCCATTTTATAGACGAGGAGACTGGGGCACAGAGAGGTGAGATAACTTGCCTGGAGCCCCCAAACAATCTGGCTTCACGGGGTGTCTTCGCCACATTGCTATGCTTCTCTTTATAACTACCCACAATACCTCTCACTCAGGGATAACTTACAGGTTGCCTTTGTGGATAGCATTCTAGATTTTTCTATTAATATAAAAATGAGCTGGGCATGGTGGTGCACGCTTGTAATCCCAGTACATGGGAGGCTGAGACAGGAGGATTGCAGGTTCAATGACAACCTCAGCAACTTTGTGAAGCCCTCTGCAACTTAGTGAAACCCTGCTTCAAAGTAAGAAGTAAAAAAATGGGGCTGAAATTGTACCTCAGAGGTAGAATGCTCCTGGGTTTAGTCCCCAGTAACACCAAAAAAAAAAAAAAAAACCCAATAATGAACATATAGTTCACCTGTACAGAATATGTGTGTGTGTGTGTGTGTGTGTGTGTGTGTGTGTGTGTGTGTGTGTATAACATTTATTTTCTGCTATGAGTCTTAACATAGGTGTCTTTATGTTCTCTGAGTTTATTAATGTGAAAATGAACTTAAGAGGGACGGAGGGGCTATGCCCTGAATCTTAAGGTTTTGGTGGAACAGAAACCTTTTTCCAGGTTTGCTACCTCCATTAGCAAGATTATTTATTTATTTATTTTTGCACTAAGTTATCTTGTGGTCTTTCAATTTTGATTTTTTTGGTAACTAATGTTAAATTCATTTTATTTTATTTTTTATTTAATTTTTTTCTTTATTGAACATAAGTGGTATACATTTAAATTATACTTGGTGCCCTCCCCCCCTGCCCCTGTTTTCCCTTCTCCCCCTACCACCAATGATTGTCCAGGGTAACCATGTCATATTCATAATTTTACACATATTCGAATATAGACCCTCATTAGTCAAGTTCAATCTTCCTCCTCCCCTATCTTTCCATTCAAGCTTTGCTGGCATTTCCCCTCCACTACCTGGAGTACCACTGGGATCCTCTAAGTTCCCTAGTTTGGGCATATTAGAGGGAACATATGTACCTTCTCCTTCTGTGTTTGGCTGATCTCACTTAACATAATGCTCTTCAGGACTTTCCATCTTCTTGCAAATGATATGATTTTATTCTTTTTTATGGCTGAGTAGAATTCCATTGTGTGTATTTCCCAGAGTTTTGCAATCCATTCATCTGTTGATGGAGACCTGGGTTGGTTCCATATTTTGGCTATTACAAATTGTGCTGCTATGAACATAGGTATGCACATGTTGCTATAGTTCTCTGAATTCAACCCTTTTGGAAAAATACCCAGGAGTGGTAGGGCTGGATCATATGGTGGATCTATTCCTAGCTTTCTTAGGAATCTCCACACAGATCTCCATAGTGGCTGAATTAGTTTGCATTCCCACCAACAGTGTAAAAGAGTTCCTCTTTCCCCACATTCTCGCCAGCATTTGTTGTTGTTTGATTTCTTTATGCTTGCCACTCTGACTGGGGTTAGATGGAATCTCAGGGTAGTTTTGATTTGCATCTCCCTGATAGCCAGTGATGTAGAAGATTTTTTCATGTATCTATTGGACATTTGTATCTCTTCTTTTGTGAAGTGTCTATTTAGTTCATTTGCCCATTTCTTGATTGGGTTGTTTGTTTTGCTAGTGTAGAGTCTTTTGAGCTCTTTATATATTCTGGATATTAGCCCCCTATCAGAGTGGTGGCTGGTAAAGATCTTTTCCCATTCTGTAGGCTTCCTCTTTAGGTTATTGATAGTTTCCTTTGATGAGAAGAAACTTTTTAGTTTGATGCTATCTCATTTGTTAATTGTTGCTTTAATTTCCTGAGCTTTGGATGTTTTGTTGAGAAAGTTACTGCCTGTGCCAATATGTTGTAGTGTTGAACCTATACTCTCCTCTACTAACTTCACAGTCTCAGGTCTAAATTCTAAATCTTTGATCCATCTTGAGTTTATTCCTGTGCATGGTGAAATATAGGGGTTTAAATTCATCTTTTTACAAATGGTTAGCCAGTTCTCCCGGCACCATTTGTTGAAAAGGCTGTCTTTTCTCCAGCATATGAGTTTGGCCCCTTTGTCAAAGATTAATTGACTAAAGATGTGTGGGTTTGTTTCTGTATCTTCTATTCTAATCCACTGGTCAGTATATCTGTTATTGTGCCAGTACCATGCTGTTTTTACTACTATTGCTCTATAGTATAATTTGAAGTCTGGGATTGTGATGCCTCCTGCATGTTTCTTATTGCTGAGAATTGCTTTGGCTATTCTGGGTCTTTTCTATCTTCATATAAAGTTCATGATTGATTTTTCTAGGTCTCTGAAGAATGTTGCTGGTATTTTAATGGGAATTGCATTGAATCTATAGATCAGTTTTGGCAGAATGGCCATTTTGATGATATTTTTTTCTGCCTTTCCATGAGCACGGGAGATCTTTCCATCTTTCAAGGTCTTCAATTTCTTTCTTTAATGTTTTATAGTTTTTGTTGTAGAGATCTTTTACATCTTGGGTTAGGTTAATTCCTAGGTATTTTATTGGTTTTGAGGTTATAGCGAATGGAATTGTTTTCTTTGTTTCTTTCATTGTGGATGCATTGTTGGCATAAAGAAAAGCCACTGATTTCTTTAGGTTGATTTTGTATCCTGAGACTTTGCTGAATTTGTCAATCAGCTCCAGAAGTATTTTGGTTGAGTTCTTTGGGTCTTCCAGATAAAGGATCATGTCATCTGCAAATAAGGATAATTTTAATTTCTCTCTTTCTATGTGAATTCCTTTGATTTCCTTCTCTTGTCTTATTGCTGCAGCAAGAGTTTCAAGGACTATGTTGAAAAGGAGTGGTGATAGTGGGCATCCTTGTCTTGTTCCTGACTTTAGAGGAAATTCTTGCAGTTTTTCCCCATTCAATATAATGTTGGCTTTGGGTTTACAGTATTTTGCCTTAATGATGTTGAAGTACATTCCTTCTATTCCAATGTTCTGCAGTGTTTTTAACATAAATGGGTATTGGATTTTGTCGAATGTTTTTTCAGCATCTATTGCTATGATGATGTGGTTTTTGTTCTTGGTTCTATTTATGTGGTGAATAACATGTATTGATTTGTGTATGTTGAACCAGCCTTGTTTTTCTGGGATGAACCCAACTTGGTCATGATGTATTATTCTCTTGATATAGTTTTGAATGCGTATAGCTAGTATTTTGTTTAGAATTTTTGCATCTATGTTCATTAAGGATATTGGTCTGTAGTTTTCCTTTCTTGAGGTATCTTTATTTGGTTTGGGGATTAATGTGATACTGGCCTCATAGAAGGAATTTGGGAGAGTTCCATCTCTTTTAATTTCCTGGAACAAGTTATGAAGTATTGGTATTAGTTGTTCACTGAAGGTTTTGTAGAATTCAGCTGTAAACCCATCTGGGCCTGGGCTTTTCTTTGGTGGAAGAATGTTTAATGCCATTTCTATTTCTTTGGTTGCTATTGGTTGTTTAGGCTTGCTATATCCTCTTGACTGAGTGTAGGTAGGTTAACTGTACTTAGAAATCTATCAATTTCTTCCATGTTTTCAAGTCTATTGGAGTATAAAATTTTAAAGTAGTTTCTGATAATCTGTTGAAGTTCTTCACTATCTGTGGTGATATCTCCTTTTTCATTTCTAATTTTGATAATTTGAGTTGATTCTCTTTTTCTTTTGGTTAGGTTGGCCAGGGGTTTATCAATTCTATTAATCTTTTCAAAGAACCAACTTTTTGTTTTATTGATTCTTTGAATTGTTTTTTTTTTGTTCTCTATTTCATTTATTTCTGCTCTAATTTTAATGATTTCTCACCTTCTGCTGGCTTTGGGAATAGATTGTTGCAGACTTTCTAGGTCCTTGAGTTGTGTCATTAGGTCCTTTACTTGGTGGTTCTCTGTCCTTCTTATGTGGGCACTCAATGCAATAAATTTTCCTCTTAATACTGCCTTCATAGTGTCCCATATATTTTGGTAGGTTGTGTCTCTGTTTTCATTCATTTCCATAAACTTCTTTATTTCTTCCCTAATTTTTGCTCTTACCCATTCATCATTCAATAGTGTATCATTCAATCTCCATGTATTTTAATAATTTCTTTTGAATTTCCTGTTGTTGATTTATACCTTTATTCCATTGTGGTCTGAGAAGATGCAAGGAATTATATTACATCTTTTGAATTTGCTGGTGCTTTCTTTGTGTCCCAGGATGTGGTCTATTTTAGAGAAGGTTCCATGGGCTGCTGAGAAGAATGTGTAGTCTGTAGTTCCTGGTTGAAATATTTTGAAAATGTTTGTTAGGTCCATTTGGTTTATGGTTTCCTTTAGTTCTAAAAAGTCTTTACTCATCTTTTGCCTTGAAGATCTATCCAGTGGTGTGAGAGGCGTATTAAAGTCTCCTAGAATTATTGTATTTGGGTCTATTTGGGATCTGATGTCCAGAAGGGTTTGTTTTACAAATGTGGTTGCACCCACATTTGGGGCATAAATATTTACTATCATTATGTCTTCTTGGTGTATTGTTCCTTTCAATAAAAGGAAGTGCCCTGTTTTGTCTCTTTTAATGTGTTTTAGTTTAAAGTCTGTTTTGTTGGATATCAGGATTGCTACCCCTGCTCTTTTTTGGTCACCAATAGCATGGTATATCTTTTTCCATCCTTTCACTTTCAGTCTGTGAATGTCTTTGATTGTAAGGTGGGTTTCTTGCAGAGAGCATATATTTGGATTATGTTTCTTAATCCACATTGCCAGTCTATATCTTTTGATTGGTGAGTTAAATCCTTTGACGTTAAGAGATATTATTAAAATATGATTTTTGTTTTCTGCCATTTTGTGTTCTGTCTACTCTTGGGTGGTTTGTTCTTTCTTCTTTACTTAAATGGCCCACTTATTAACTTCCTCTCTTCTCTGGTTCTGATGTCCTCTTCTTTTTTCTTCCTTATGGTTTATTTCTTTAAGAATTTTCTCTAGTGTAGGCTTTGAATTCATGAATTTTTTAAGATTCTGTTTATCCTGAAACACTTTTGTTTCCCCATTGATTTTGAATAGTAATTTTGCTGGATAGATTAATTTTGGTTGGAAGTTATTTTCTTCCAGGGTCTGAATCACATCATACCAGTCTCTCCTAGCATTCATGACCTGGGTTGTATAGCCTGGGGTGATTCTTATTGTTTTGCCTCTATATGTCACTCATCCTTTTGTTCTCACTGCTTTTAAGATTTCTTCCTTGGCCTCTATGTTGGTCATTTTGGTTATTATGTGGTGTGGGGTGGTCCTTCTTTGGTCCTGTCTCAATGGAGTTCTGTATGCCTCCTGGACATGAAGATCCAAGTCTCTTTCCATGTTTGGAAAATTCTCTGAGATTATTTCTTTGAAGAGATTACAGATGCCCTTGGTCTGTACCTCTATCCCTTCTTCAATGTCTATTATTCGTAAGTTAGGACGCTTCATATTATCCCATATTTGCTGGATGTTTAGGTTTTGTTGCTGTAAAGATTTCTGTATATCACTGATTGTGTTTTCGGTTTTGGATGTACTGTCTTCTAACAGTGATATTCTGTTTTCCATTTCATCTAATCTTCCAGAATTTCTTTCTATTGCTGTCTTCATTTCACTTATTGACTCTTTCATTTCATTCCAGACCTCTTTCTGATTCTTTCTTAGCATTTCTATCTCATCTTTCATCTCCTCTATACTTGTTTTAAATCCTTTCATTATATTGTAAATCAAGATTCTGAACTCCCCTTCTTGCATTTCTTGTAGGTCAGTGTTCGTGATTTCTGTTGTCTTTTCATTATTTCTGGTTCTCATATTTGTAGTGTTCTCTGTCCTGTTTTTCTGATTTCTACCTATCATTTGTGAGTATTATGTTTAGACCAATCTTAGTATTAGGAGTTTAGAGGTCTTGGCCAGTCAGCAGAGCTTTTCCAATGTTGAGGGTGGGTGATGGGGGAGGAGCTGTGGTGATGGGTAAAGGCGTTGGATTAGGTAGAGGATATGTTTAGGTTGAGAAAGACTTTAAGTATGATAAGGTAATATCTTGCTGAGAATGAGAGAGAGAGAGTTAATTAGTAGGACTCTTGTAGTTAGTACAGTAAGTATGGAGATATGAAATACTTTGAGTATTAAACACGGAGGTACATTATGGGGAAAAGTTTTTGGGGAAAAGATTAGATAGGTTGGTGTGGGGAAGTTTGTAAGAGGGGTGAGGAAAGGAGCAAACAAACATAAAAAAAAATCCACACAAGATACCAAGACTAACTATTATGTAATCAAAGAAAAAGAAAAATAAAAAACAAACCAAAAGAGGAAAAAGAAAAAAGAAAAGAAAGAAGAAGAAAGAGGAAAAAAGGACAAGAATAAGATAAAAGGAACTAGTGGTGTGTGAAACCAGAAAACAAAGCAAACAAACAAATATACATAAAGAAACAACAAGTAGGAGTAACAGAAGGATGGGGGGAAAAATAAAACAGCAACAACCATAAGAAAATAAAAGCAATATAAAAACAAAACACAAAAAAATCAGCAGTAAAAGAAAAAAAAAACAGTCTTACTTATTTACGAATATGGTGTCAGGTCCATATAATATTTGCATATCTGATTGCTTCGGTAGCTTTCAGAATATAATCCAATGTCTCTTAATTTTCTTTGTACTCTATTTTCATCTTCTTAAGTCACACTCTCTGGGTGTTTGAACACCTTTCTTTCCTTTAACTGCTTTAGGTTTAGGCATCAGGATGTCTGGTGTCACGGTTAATAGATTCTGTACAATCCCCAAGTTCTGTGTAATTCCAACCTGTAGTCAGCACTTCTGCTCACTACCCTAGATTCAGTTCTGTGCTTCCCTACAGCAGGGGTGGAGGGTGTCCAAAGTAGATTTGGGACCTCCCCCTGAGGTCCTGTGCAGATATTGTGTCTCAATGAATTTTCCTGTGTCTCTAGAAATTCTAACTGGGCTAGTTGGTATGGTCCCAAGATGTACCCTGGGCAAAGGGTTGTTGGTCCCTGGACACACACACTTACTGCCAGAGCACTGCCAGTTCCGAGAGTGCAGGTTGGGTGTACTGCTATTACTTGGCCCCAGTGTGAGTGGGTGCAGATGCCTAGTGCCTGCTGCTAGGCTCCACCAGGGTGCACTGGGCTGTGCTCTAGACTAGAGCTGAGTCTCAGGCTGCTGGGTGGGCAGAAACTCCCGGCGGTTGGCCAGGGATGTGGCGTAGGCACACACAGGTCTGGGGGCACAGGAGCTATGCAGTGTCCAGCAATGGTCTCTGCCTCCAGTGGGGCGTACAAGCTGGGGGCCTGAGGAGATCACACGGGTGCACAGAGCTTTCGCCACCTGGGAAGCTGGCTGCCAGCAAGGTAAATGCCCGGGCTCCAGCCACCGGGCTCCAGCAGGGTGCGGGGACTAGGCGCACAAGGTGAGCACTGAGTTTAGGGGTGGGGGTGGTGCGGGCGCAGGCAACTAGCGGGGGTCCTGGGGCGCAGACAGGATGCACGAGGACAGTGCTGGGTTCTGTGGCATGGGACAGAAGCCCAAGGCCAGTGCTGGACCTGGGGTGTATGCTAGAACCTGCAGCTTCCCTGGATGCACTCAGGTACCTGGCTTCGTTGGTTCTGGCGTCCGTGGGAGTCTCAATTTTGATTTTGATCAAAGCTTGTTCTTCTTTCATTGCATGAGGTGTCTCCAAGTGGAAGGTGACGAGATGGTAGAGTGATGCTTTGTGCTCCCCACCGACCTTACCAGCTGGTGTACCCATTTCCCAGCAGCTGTGGTGATGGCTAATAACCACGTCTAGGTGTCTTATAGAAAAATGCTGTTGGTGACTTCATCCATCTCAAGGTGTGCATCTAGAAAATTTGACCTGAGACAGGTAGGGAGCTCTGGGGTTGACAACAGGACAATCCTCTGTGGAAACGTAAAACTATAGTAATTTTCATCATTTTTGGTCATACAGTTTGCCTTGAATCAATCAGTACAGATATTTTCTTTCCAAAAGACAAGTGACTATGTTGTGCAAAATGTTTCCTTAAAAATATTTCGTTAAGGTGACTTCTGTGAACCAAAGAAAACCTTAAAAACCATTTCAAACACTTAATTCATGGTCATTTCTCATGATTTCTTATTTCCCAGCTTTAATGCTTTTCCTATTTCAAATCAATTACTTCCTAGTCATTCTTTAAGCACACACGTTTCGGAGTTATAATGGAAGAATAGCTATGAATAACTGCTCTGCCTCCTTCTTGACTTTTTTTTTTTTTCTTTTCTCTTTGGTGGTACTGGGGATCCTGGAAAGCCTTCTACCTCCGGGCTACACTCCCGGACCTATTTTATACTTTTTATTTGGAAACAGGGTCTCTTAAGCCAGCGTGGCTGGCTCCGAACCTGCATGATCCTCCTGTCTCCGCCTCCCAAGCGCGGGGATTACAAGCGTGCGCCACCACGCCCAGGCTACCTTCTTTACTTTTGCAGCACACCCATCTGCCTCCGCCTCCCTTGCTGAACATTTCTTTTGTCCCACCACCATAATTTCATGGTTGCCATTCTCCTTCCACATCTGGCAGTCTAGTTCTTAATGTGTTCTCAGTGTCATCACTTTTCTGTGTCCTCTCTCCTAAATGAACACTTCACTTCTGCCCCAACTGTCCTCCTTTACAGTCAGGATCAAAATCTGAAAACTTTTAACTGATTCTTGGACATAGTCACCACCATCATTTATAGCCCTGGCTTCCTGCAATTTGTTGGTAGAACTATTAGGTAGAAGAGGACTGGGAAATGTCTGAGCAATGAATCGTTTTTAAGAGGTAGAGATTATGTGACCAGGCGATTTAATGGTATTTGACTGTTCCTGAATTTGTTTCCATCCCAATGCCAACTGACTCCTTGCCTCCTATTTATATTATTGCAAGCGCCTTTGAGTTGAACTGCCTGCCTTGCTTTTTATACTGAGTAATCTTCTATGGGTCTGCTTAAAAATTCCTTCCTAAACCTCCTTCTTACCATGGCATTGCCTTGTTTGAAAACCCTTGCCTGGTTCCCCATTATCTATAGAATACTGAACTGAAAATTCTTAAGACAATCAGGTCCACTCTTAATACTTATTGGACTAGAATTAAAGTACAGATAGTGTCTCTGGCTCACTCCTCTTCTCACCTTCAATTCCATTGCACTGAGTAGGCATATATGTAAACATCCAGCTGAAGACCAACTTGGCCCATAACACTCCAGCTTCTACTTCCAAACAATCACCTCTGAGCCATTCTTGGATATGGGGATATGCAATGAATGGGCCAAAATAAAAGGATTTATCAGGCCCTAGAAGTGAGCGCACAGCAGTTGAGACCATTTAAAACTTCAAAGTCTTGACTGTAACTATGATCTAGAAGGTGAGGTAAGTACCAGGTCAGGTGGACATGGCCCTTAGAGAGGTATAGTTGGAGAAGAGCAGGATCTTCTCAAACACAGGAACTGGGGCACTCCCCTGCAAAAATTTAAAAGCAATTCTGAGTGTAACATGGAAGACTTTTCACAATCTAATCCTAAATTTACTTTCTCAGCAAGATTTCATACCATGTCCAAGTGTGATCACTCCATAGTCCTCAGTATGGTCCACTTACATGTCTTTGAGACATGATCTTTCTCATCTACCCAGATGACTTTCCTCATGCAGATCCCAAGTGCATAGAGACCAAATAAAGAGTGGGATGCTAAGCGGGGCCCTCAGCACACTGGAAAGAGTAAATTCCATCTAGATGGCAGATAATTTCCAACTCTAGACCCCTCGTGGCATGAAAGACTGTGTACTGGTATTGTCAAGTCTTCCTTTTATTAAGATAAGTTAGAAATACAAGCCAAGCATGGTGGCGCATGCTTGCAATCCCAGCACTTGAGAAGCTGAGACAGGAGGATCATGGTTCACGGACAGCCTCAGCAACTTAGTGAGGCCCTTTGTGATTCACTGAGACCCTGTTTCAAAATAAAGAACAAAAAATAGGGCTGGGGATATAGCTCAGAGGTAGAATGCCCCTGAGTTCCATACCAAGTACCCCCTACCACACACACAATAAAAAATAAATTTTTTTTTTTCATGTGAAATCTCTTGGTTTTAAAATATTGACAACTACTAAAGATTTAAAAAGAAAAGCACTCTACTGTTCAAATCAAATTCTGTCGTGCTTTCAATTTGGCCTGTGTCTGTTCTACAGTTTGGAATGGCCTGTACCTTCTTCTCCAACCCCGAGTCTTCTCTTTTTTTAAAAACATGATCTCAGACTCTACCTTCCTCATAAAGCCCCAATCCACATAGCTTTCCCCTTTCTCTAAACTGTTCTAGTACTTATGATCCATCGATCCTTCACATGTGACACCACTTGAAGCCTTCATTTTACTTATTTATTGGTATGGAGGATTGAACCCAAGGGCATTCTATCTCCAATTTATACCCTCTACTGTTTTGATTTTTATTTTGAAACAGGGTCTCCCTTAGTTGCTGATGCTGGCTTGGACCCTGCAACCCTTTTGTCTCAGCCTCCCAAATACTGGGATTACAATTGTGCACCATTGAACCTATCTTGAAATCCTCTTTTTATATCTCTAATTGAATTGCCAAGGAGATAGACACTTTCACTTTTCTGTTTATCCCACAGGGCCTAATGGAATCACATGGTAGATACTCAATAATAAGCAAATATTTGTCCAATCAAGAATAAATAACAATGATACTTTAAAAGTATACACACTTTACACTAAGGAATTTAATTTCTAGAAATTTCTCCTGCGGGAGGAAAAACAATAGATGCATGCAAAGATATATGTAATAGGATATTTGTCACAACATTGTTAAAATGAAAGTTGGAAGCAACCTAAAGTATTCATCAAAGGAACTCTAATAAATTAAAACTGTAATATACAGTATATTTGGCTGAATATCTCTCAAGTCCCTTTCATCTATAGTTTCCTCTTCCATTTTTTCCCCTCTCTTTATATTACTTTCCAAGATGACATGGGATGACTGTCTCTCGGATTCTCATAGTCTGGATTTTTCTCAGTGAATCATCATCATGTCATTTGACATATTCCTCTGTCTCTTGTATTTCATGTAATTGGTGGCTATTTAGGTCAGGTTTGATATTTTTGACAGGACTATTTCATTACTGAACTCCCTAATTTTAGTGGCCCACCATAACCAATAATATTTCTTGCTCACAAGCTGCAGTTCAGCTCTGGCTCTGCTCCACGCAAGGGGGTGGTGTCAATATCTTCTTTTCATGTCTTCTCATTCTGGGACTCCAAGTGAGGGAGTCGCCACTACCTGGTCACTACATGTGACACCACTTGAAGCCTCCTTTTTACTTATTTATTGGTATGGAGGATTGAACCCAAGGTCATTCTATCTCCAATTTACACCATCTGCTGTTTTGATTTTTATTTTGAAACAGGTCTCCCTAAGTTGTGTAATTTTTATGGTTGAGGCAGAGCCTAACCGCACAGATGCATTTCAAGTTTTTCGTTGGAAGTGGCGTGTGTCAGGTTTGCTCACATTCCATTATTTAAAGGTTGTTTCATAGCCAAGTTCAAGATCGATAAGGCATGACAGAAAATTATAGCAAGGTTGGAGAAGATATGAGTAATTGAAAGCCAAAAAATACTGGGTAGTATGTTTTCTTTTGTTTCTTCTTTGTTGATGTTATAGTCATTAAATCAGAAGCGTTGGAAAATGATGTTCTAATCCTGCCATTTTTCTGTTTCCCAAACTGGAACATTAAATAAAAAAAAAATTCCAAAATTAATTATCTGGTTATCCTAAGATACAATTAATGAATGAAAGCTCACATGGACACTTCATTCTTTTTATTTAATTGCTTTTATCAAAATAATAATTTTGCTCTTTGAGTGCTTAGGTATGTGTATGTAGTATCATTGTGGAATAACAGATTTATGTATTTGCTATCATTGTGGATTTACATTTAATTTTCAATTCACTAAAATTATCATTTTTGTTATTAAAATAACTACATCTTTGGTCAGTGGGCACCTATTCAAGTTCATGAATACTTTGGACATGACCTAGTATTCTCATATACTTTTTTCTTTTCTGGTACAAGATGTTCTGGACTTATCTTCATTTATTGCCCCCAACAACTTTGTCAAGAAACCCTGTTTTCTTATAACAGAAAATGTCATTGCATCTGTTGTCTTGGCATTAGAAGTGTTCTTTGCTTCCAGTATAGTCATTGTTCCTCAGCCTTTTCAGTGTACAGAATTTTAAAAAAGAGGGTTTTATTTTTATTTTGAATAAAATACAATGTGAATTTATGTTAATATTTTCAATTCAAGTTCAGGATTTTTAAATAATCTCTCATACACCAAAAATTTGGCCTTGGCTCAAGTAGTTAAAAAATAATATTGACAACCAGAAAAAACAATGAATGTATATTTAATGAAATTAAGAAGTTATTAGTAATTTTTGAGAGGTGATAATCTCATTATATTTCTGAGAGAAATCCCATGTCTAATGGAGCTATATACATACAGAAATATTTATTGATAAAATTACACAGTATCTGGGATTTACTTTGAAATAATCTAAACAGCTAGGTGAGAGAAATAGTCTGTAAGTAAAAGAAAACTGGCTATGAGTCAGTAATTGTTGAATATGGGTGATGGGTTTATTTAGCTCATTTTTCTAGTCTTTCTCTATTTTGTATGTTTGAAATATTTAATAATACATTCTTAAAAATGGACTAGAGGAATATTTAATGAAAAGAGACAAGGTTCACATTTTACAATGAGGTAAAAGGTTAGGTATGTTACTTTTGTAAAATAAGCCTAAATCTGTAGAAGAAAAAAATTCAAATATATATATAATATTATGTGTTATATAATATTATAAATAATATATTATATACATACAGATAGATAAGAACACAAGGACTAATCCTAGATTAGGAGGGGACCTCACTGTGTTACATACAGATTATTTTCATTTTAGTTTTGTGTTTTTCTGTATATTCCAAATCTTCAATATGAACATGTACTACTTTCATAATCAGACAAAATATAAATGTTATTGACTAAGTGATTTTAAGACAATGATTACTGTACTTTCTTGTTTATATGCTTTTATGATAATGTCATCTCCCATTTTTAAGCTATTATCAAATGCTTCTGTACCGTCACTGCCTGAAAGTCTGCCTTCCCCTGTCATTTCTCTGTCATTTTCCTCCTTCTGCATCTGCCTTGCCCTTTGTGACCCTCATCTTTCTTTCTCTTCTGGTACCCAGAGTCATGAAAGTCAGGACTTTAACTCAAAGTGGGAAAGAAGAAAATTTTATTTCTCATTATTCCATGTTTTTTCTGCTTCCTACCTTAATAATTTTCCCACCTCTAGTTTTCTTCCTTATAGCTTATAACTTTTATTAATATTGTTAATTGGAATGCATGGCATTTATAGAGCTTTTGGTGAGTGTCAGGCGCTTTGTTAATTATTTGATGTACATGGACTTATTTAGTCTTCAGAGCAGCCTTAGGATTTAAGAATCATGTCTACTTCTTACAACAGCCCCACAACACAGGGATAGCTATCCATGGCGAATGGGTGCAGGTCAGGAAATGTACAGGAAACATCAGGCATGAGGTGGCGGTGATTCAAATTTGTGTCTGTCTGGTTCAGAGTTCACAGTTTTCCTCTTGTGCTCTGTTGCCTTATTAGAAAGTGAAAAGGAGGGGTGGAGATAATCTCAATTACCTAAAGCAGAGATTTTTGAAAAGTTTCTATAAGATTGAAAAAGGGATTCTGCTGTATTTAATTATTCTTTGTATTTTATAGTCACCTTATAAATGGCTTATTTTATTCTTGGCTTCATTGTCATGAAAGGAGAATTCAAAATGCATGACAATAAAATTGGGGGTTAAGCAAATTTTATTAGGAAGGATAAAGAGAGCAGGTCATTTAAGGGTGCTCTGTACAGAAGGTACAAGAGCCCTAAGGCCAGAAAACATCACTGGGGAGGATAGACTAAGGAGAAAAAAACTCCAGGAAGAAAGGAAACCCTTGAGCCTCAGGGCTGTGTGTGTCTCAGGGATTCTGAAAGCAAGCAGTGGAACTGAAATACATCCTTTTCAATGTGGTGCCTGCACATCAACTTTACAATCTTGAGTAACATCATCTTTGGCACAGTGCTCTTTCACAAAAATACATGCTTCCAAGTTGTAAAAGGAATAGAAAGTCCCTAAAACATAAAGCATGCCTAATTTATGTATGTATGTATGTATGTATGTATGTATGTATGTATGTATTTGGTACTCGGTATGGAACCCAGTGGCATTCTACCTTTGAGCTACACCCCAGCCCTATTTTATTTTGAAATAAGAGCTCACTAAGTTTGCTGAGGGCTTCCCTAAATTGCTGAGGCTGGCCTGGAACTAACAATCCTCCTGCCTCAGCCTCCCAAGTGCTGGAATTGTAGTCCTGCATGACCACACCCAGCTAAGCATGACTTTTAGAAATTAATGCCCAAACTAAACAAGCCCTTTTCTATTTAGTTGAGTTTATCTTTGGTGTTTCCCTCTTCCTTTTTTTTTTTTTTTTTGGTGGTACCAGGGATGAAACCCTTCTACCTCTGGGCTACACTACCAGACCTATTTTATATTTTATTTGGAAACAGGGTCTCTTAAGCCTCCCCTCTTTCTTTCTGATTGATGGCCAGTACTGCTGTGGTCTAGCAGGAGGGCAGTGCCTGTGGTCAGCCCCTCTGTAGCCCTCTCCTGGGACTCACAGACCCCACTGGGCAGAGTGATTCATTTCTTATTGCATCACATCTCTCCCTCCTTTACAGACAATTTTGGATCCCTGGAGGCCCTGCTGCCATTTTCTATCAAAAAGGGGTGAAAATGGGTAAGTGAACTACATAGACACCTCACAAAAGAAGAAATACAAATGGCCAGTAAACAAAAATATTCAACATCATTAGCAATCAGGGAGATGCAAGTCAAAACTACACTGAGATTCCATCTAACCCCAATTAGAATGACAATTATTTTTCTTTTTTTTTTTTTTGTGGTACTGGGGGTGGAGCCCAGGGGCTTTTCTGCCTTTGAGGTATACTGCCAGACCTATTTTTATACTTTATATGGAAACAGGGTCTCACTAAGTTGCTGAGAGCCTCTCTAAGTAGCTGAGGATGGCTTCAAACCTGTGTGATCCTCCTGTCTCAGCCTCTCCCAAGCACAGGGATTACAAGTGTGCGCCACCACAGTCGGCTGGATGACAATCATTAAGAAGTCAAACAACAGTAAGTGCTGGCAAGGATGTGGGAAAATAGGAACTCTTCCACACTGTTGATGGAATTGCAAATTAGTATAGCTGCTATGGAGATCAGTGTGGTGATTTCTCAGAACACTGGGATTGGATCCACCATATGCTCCACCTATATCACTTCTGGGTACCTTCCTAAAGAAACTGAAATCAGAATATAATAGTGACATGTTTATATCCATGTTTATAGCAGCACAAATCACAATAGCCAAATTATGGAGCCAATCCATCCACAAGTGAATGGATTACAAAATTATGAGCTATACACATAATGGGATTCTACTCAGCAATATAGGGAAACAAAATAATGTCATTGCAGGAAAAATGGATAGATCTGGAGAACATTTTGTTAAGTGAGATTAGATGGTCACAAAAAATGAAGGGTCAGTATGTTTTCTTTTTTCTCATATGTGAAAACTAGGGAGTAATCAGGATACAAGAAGGACTCTTGACAATGGAGGAGAAACCCCAGTGGAGGCTTCTGAAGATGGGAAGAAGTAATAAGGGAAATATTTTCATTGATTTATTGTGTGTGTGTGTGTGTGTGTGTGTGTGTGTGTGTGTGTGAGAGAGAGAGAGAGAGAGAGAGAGAGAGAGAGAGAGAGAGAAAGCCACTGCCAATCTCAATATCATGTATGGGGAAAGGGAGTGAGTGGAGAGGGAGGGGACGGGGAACTTGCCAAGTGCTGTGTGCACTATGTCATTATCACTCTGAACTATACCATGATGTGAGACTACAATGCACAAATAAAAGCATATTAAAAAGAAAAGATGAGCCTGGCGTGGGGGCTCACGCTTGTACTCCCAGCATTCGGGAGGCTGAGACAGGAGGATTGTGGTTTGCGGACAGCCTCAGCTACCTAGCGAGGCCCTCTGTAACTCAGTGAGACCATTTCAAAATAAAGAATAAAAAATAGGGCAGGGGGTGTAGCTCGGAGGTAGAATGCCCCTGGGTTCCATCCCTAGTACTGCAAAAAAGAAAAGAAATTTAAAAATGTTATTTTCATAAAAAAGAGGATGGAATAAACTATGGGAGAGTTGCCAATGAGTTAATTTTCCTAGAGAAAAGGTTTGCACTGGAGTCTTTGGGAGTAAATACATTAAACCAGAGGAGAATCACAGAAATTTCACATTTGGGGAGAAGCTAAAGCATTTGGTATTTGGGGCAGTATTCTGAGCAGATGTCCACCATGGATACAACCAAAATACAACCTCAATCATTTTAAGAACGTTTATTGCAGTTGTGACCAACTTAGGTTCCTTATTCATTAGCACTTCATGCAAACTTCATACAACTTATATTTTAGGGCAGAGTGTATGTGTGTGGGGGGGGGTTGAGGGGTAGAGATTAGTACAACCTGGGAATGCAGGGCGGGTTGGGGAGTCATTCAACATGGAGCTCAGCTGGCTGTGTTGGGGTCTCAAGACTGGGTCAGTTGTGTGTCTGCTCCGGCCTGACTTGAACCAGGGTGTACAGGCCTGACCCTGACCAGCGGTCAACCAGAATCAAAGGTGAGGAGTTGCCTGACAACAGTTGGTGGCAGCCACCAAGTGGTGGCTGAGTGCCTTGCTAAGTTGCCGATGCTGACCATAAACCTGTGAACCTTCTGTCCCAGCCTTCTGAGTACTGGGATTACAGGAGTGCACCATCATGCCTGGCTATCAATTCTTGTTTTACACAAAATTTACAAATCCAAATTGTGCAGAAAAGATAAGCAACAGAACCTTTCCTTTCCCCTGAAGTAGAACTAGAGGAATCCAAGAGAGATGGCCCAAGATTCCATCATGTATTCTGCATCTTGCAAGGTAGAGGAGGACAGGGCTTATTCCTCATTTGTTATCACTCCCACAGCTGCACTTCAGCAGGAAATTAGGTCTACTCAGGGAATGGTGTTTGGACCAACGGAGGGAACCAGTTTGTTTCTTGAAGGATGGACAACCCAGGTCCTGGCATGCTGGACCAGCTGTCCCAGCTTAGTAGTTGGTATGGGACTGCAGGCAATACTGTGATTCTATTTGAAGTTACCCAGGTGAGTCATGTTTCTCTTGGCTTTCACACAAAAGGCTGGTGTCCATGGCCAGGTGTTGGCAAAGTGTTTTTTGCCCAAGATTTTTATCTTTTCTTAAATTATTTTTTCTTTCTCCTACACCAAAGTTTCTCTTTGTAAGCTTTCTCTTTGTCCTTTAACTTTTCCATCTCTGAACTCCAAAAGGATCTGAAATATATTCACCATGTAGTGAAAATAGGTAGTAACAGAGCAAACCTCTTGGATTTTTTTTTTACTGAAGGCTGTGATTCGCAGCTGGCTAAAAAAAATGCAGATTATGAGGTTGTAGACCTCCCTAATGACCTCCAGGAATCTATATTGTGGACAAGATTCCACATAAAAACTGTGGTGCTGGTCATACTGGGAAATCTGCCTAACAGTTAAAGGTATGAGCACTAAGGCTATTATCACAGGGAGGAGTGTGTGGCTTGGGGGACCTGGGAAATTCAGGCCTCCCAGGATCTATTGCCTTTTTCCTATGCTGTTAGGCTTTAAATTATGTTCCCTCAAGATATATGTTGAAATACTAGCCCCCAGAACCTGTGAATGTGCATTTATTTGGAAATCGATATAATCAAATTATGATGAGGTCATCCTGGATGGAATGGAGTGATCCCTAATCAAACAGAACTGGTGTTCTTTATTAACTTCTTTATTTTATTTTTATAATAACCACATCTTTTATTTACAGATGATCTTTAACTCGGCAATTATATGTTTCTCTTAGTCACAAAGGTTTGTGACTACTAGGAAGACAAAAGGTATGTTCTGTCTTCAGCCTTGCTTATCAGAGTTCAAGGACTACATTAAGCCTTATTTTCTTTGTTTTTTTAATTAATTTTTTTTTTTGGTGGTACCGGGGTACCTGGAAGCCCTTCTATCTCTGGGCTACACTCCTAGACCTATTTTTACATTTTTTATTTGGAAACAGGGTCTCCTAAGCCAGCTCACGGCTGGCTTCGAACCTGCGCGATCCTCCTGTCTCTGCCTCCCAAGCCGGGGATTACAAGCGTGCGCCACCACGCCCGGCTTTAATTAATTTTTATTGGTGCATTGTAGTCATATTTTATGATGAATTTCAAAGCGATAGAGACATATATGCACACAACACTCAGTGCGCTTCCCCCAGTGCCATACTGCTCCCTCCCCTCCCCATTGGTTTTGATACTTTTGAGTATGTACATTGCATCCATTGAAGTGTTTCCTTCATCAAATCTTCCTCCCCACCCACCTCCCTTCCTGAGCCCCCTACATTACTCCACCAGGGCTTTCCTCCTTTGTCTGGAGTCTCCTTTGTATCCCATTTTCTCCCTAGCATCTCCATTTCAGAGAAAACACCTGACCCTTCATTGTTTGTGACTGGCTAATCTCACTTAGGACAATATTTTCTAACTCAGTGTGACATCATTTGTTCTTTATGGCTGAGTAGAATTCCATTGTGTGAATATCCCATAATTTTTTAATCTATTTGTCTGTTGATGGACACTTAGGGTGGTTCCATAATCTGGCTAATGTGAATTGTGCAGTTAAAAACATAAATATGTATGCATTACTATAGCAGTCGGTTTTAGTCCCTTTGGGAAGGTACCTAAGAGTGGTATATCTGTGTCATATGATGGGTCCATTCCCATTTTTTGAAAAACCTGCATACTGATCTCCAAAGTAGCTGCACTAGTTTCCAATCCTACCAACAATGTATTTCCTAACATTCTTGCCAGGAAATTAACAAGGATTAATAAGTGGGATTGCATTAAATTAAAGAGCTTCTGCACAGCAAAGAAAACTATAAAAATAAACTTAAGAATCAACAGAATGGAAGAAGATCTTTGCCAGCTACTCCTCCAATAGAAAGCTAATATTTAGGATATACAAAATAACTTAAGAAACTTAACATTAAAAAACCCCAGATAGCCCAATAAAAATAGATAAGTGAACTAAAGAGACACTTCACAAAAATGAACACAAATGGCTGATAAATACATAAAAAATGTTCAACATCATTAGCAATCAGAGATGCAAATCAAAACTACACTGAGATTTCACCTAACCCCAATTAGGATGGCAATCATCAAAAATGACTGATGTCCTTTAAGAAGAAGAGAAGCCTGATGTGGTG